>NC_065517.1:23005756-23098063 GCF_006386435.1 Epinephelus moara | reverse complement strand
TTTTTGTGACATTTTTGATCACATACTATACTATGACCCTTTATCACATTTTTGACAATATAGTATACTATGACGTTTTTGTCAAATTTTTGACGACATACTGTACTATGACGTTTTTGTGACATTTTTGATGACAAACTATATACTATGACTTTTCTGTGACATTTTTGATCACATACTATACGATGACGTTTTTATCACATTTTTGATGACAAACTATACTATGACGTTTTTGTGACATTTTTGATCACATACTATACTATGACACTTTATCACATTTTTGACAATATAGTATACTATGACGTTTTTGTCAAATTTTTGACGACATACTACTATGACGTTTTTATGACATTTTTGACAACATACTATACTATGACATTTTTGTCAAATTTTTGACGACATACTATACTATGATGTTTTTGTGACATTTTTGAGGACAAACTATACAATGGCTTTTTTGTGACATTTTTGACGACATACTATACTATGACGTTTTTTGTGACATTTCTGATGACATACTATACTATGACGTTTTTATGACATTTTTGATCACATACTTTACAATGACACTTTTATCACATTTTTGACAACATAGTATACTATGACATTTTTGTCAAATTTTTGATGACATACTATACTATGACGTTTTTGTGACATTTTTGACGACATACTATACTGACGTTTTTATGACATTTTTGACAACATACTATACTATGACATTTTTGTCAAATTTATGACCACATACTATACTATGACGTTTTTATCACATTTTTGACAACATACTATACTATGACTTTTTTGTGACATTTTTGATCACACACTATAATATGACATTTTTATCACATTTTTGATGACATACTATACAATGGCTTTTTTGTGACATTTTTGATCACATACTATAATATGACATTTTTATCACATTTTTGATGACATACTATACAATGGCTTTTTTGTGACATTTTTGATCACATACTATAATATGACATTTTTATCACATTTTTGATGACATACTATACAATGGCTTTTTTGTGACATTTTTGATGACATACTATACTATGACGTTTTTGTGACATTTTTGATCACACACTATAATATGACGTTTTTTATCACATTTTTGATGACATACTATACTATGACGTTTTTGTGACATTTTTGTGGACAAACTATATTATGAAATTTTTGTCACATTTTTGATGACATACTATACTATGATGTTTTTGTGACATTTTTGATCACACACTATAATATGACATTTTTATCACATTTTTGATGACATACTATACAATGGCTTTTTTGTGACATTTTTGATCACATACTATAATATGACATTTTTATCACATTTTTGATGACATACTATACAATGGCTTTTTTGTGACATTTTTGATGACATACTATACTATGACGTTTTTGTGACATTTTTGATCACATACTATAATATGACGTTTTTTATCACATTTTTGATGACATACTACTATGACGTTTTTGTGACATTTTTGATCACATACTATACTATGACACTTTATCACATTTTTGACAACATAGTATACTATGACATTTTTGTCAAATTTTTGACGACATATTATACTATGACGTTTTTGTGACATTTTTGACGACATACTATACTATGACATTTTTGTCAAATTTTTGACAACATACTATACTATGACGTTTTTGTGACATTTTTGATCACACACTATAATATGACGTTTTTTATCACATTTTTGATGACATACTATACTATGACGTTTTTGTGACATTTTTGTGGACAAACTATATTATGAATTTTTGTGACATTTTTGTGGACAAACTATATTATGAAATTTTTGTCACATTTTTGATGACATACTACTATGACGTTTTTGTGACATTTTTGATCACATACTATACTATGACACTTTATCACATAGTATAGTTGTATAGTACGTCACAAAAAAATCACATAAAATGTCATAGTATAGTACGTTGCAAAAACCACAACATAAAATGCCATAGTATAGTACGTTACAAAAAATGTCATCTTTAATGCTTTACTGTAGTATGCCTCTAAAATAGCACAAGAAATGTCATAGTATAGTATGTTGCAAAAAAATGTCATAAAATGTCATGGTATACTATGTCATAAAGTTTTGACTGATGTCACACAAAGAGAAACTGCAACAGTACACTTCAATTAGTTTAAAATAACCTTCACTTTGTGTCACACAGCATCTGTATGAATTGAATTAGAAAGGAGGGTTAAGTGCAGGCCTGGTCTGCAGTCCCACGTGATGTTATAAAATGTGAGACACACAGTTTGACCTCCAGACTTTCTGAGCCTTCTGCTGCAAAACAAACTGAGCTGCCCACTGCCATATGAATAACTCTTAACATCTTCCTGACATGTCAAAAACAGTCAGAACAGTATGACTTGGAAAATGCATAAGTACACATCACATGGCTGTAGCATCACCTCGCCACACTAAATGTTAGACATCCAGGTGGCTCAGCAGGACAAGATGCAAAAGGTCGGTAATGATCTTGTGAGTTGTGTTTATGTTATGTCATGTTGTTATATGATATCGTGTTTCTCTCTCTGTTGCCCATCTTCCATATTTCATGTTCCTCTCCAAACTGCTCTCCAGTGGTAAGGGCTAAACAAGGTATAATGTCAAAGACCATTTAATAACTGATCTTTAATCATATGTCTATAATTGATTGATTAAAGATGCACTTTAAGTCCCCATATTTAAATTGGATGCTCAGGTACAAAAAAAGGACATTGAACTAATATACTCATTAGCAATGTACTGAAAGTGTGCTACTTCTGATGCACTACCAATGTACCTTCGTATGCCAAATAAGGCTGCACAATAATGTCGACACGTCATCAGTAATGGCTGATATTGGCTTTAAATTGATCAGAATCGGCCACAATGCTTTTTTTGCACAATAAATGAATATAACATATACTGAAAAGCATTGTCTTTCATGTCTCCATCAGCTTGTGGGCCATCAGGATAAGAGTATGCATGCATAATTTCACTACAGAAGAGACTTGATGATCACTAAAATACAGTAGAGAAAAAATAGACATGATAATAATAATGGTTTCAGTTATCCGCCAAGTGAGTTATTATAAATCAGCATATCGAATATCTGCCAAAAATCTAATATTGTGGATCCCTAATGCTAATGTTACATCATTAGTGCTACTAAAGACATCCTAAAGTAGATGTACTTGTAATAAATGTAATAAATGGGGTAATGCCTACATAAAAACAAACAAACAAAAAAAAACCCACAGCATTCTAATACTGATTTGGTTGTCAGTTACCATGGCAATGGTAGGAGTTTTGAAACATTTGGGAGAGCCCTAATAAATGTTTTAACAGCTACCAGAAAAATAGATTTAAATATACTTCAAGTAGAAAAAAGCCCATTTCTAAAAGCTTTGGATATAAAAAAAATGTATATTAAATGCAACTTAATGGTGTCTCAAAATAGTCAAGTACACTATATTTTATATTAATATGTCTTTCCTGGCAATAATGACATATCATTAGTTTATCAGTACATTGTTAGTCCTTAAAAACAGCATACTTTCAGCACATTAATCATCTGCTCGTGGAAGTATACTCAAATGTACTTCAATCAAGTATACTTTCGTACTTAGATTAAGTATACTTTAGTATACTTGCTTACTTGGATGCCCACTGGAGGAGTTATAGTTGTTTCCGCTTACACCTCCACCCATTAGTCCATGTTTATATAGTACTATATACCTGTTTATGTCCAGTTCCTTTCAGTGCTGACAGCGACATCCTCTTATGATAACTCCTCACAAAAGCATATAAAGCACATAACACTAAAAGACCAGTCTTACCATCATTGTCAATGTCCATCTGTCTGAAGATTTTATCTGTCCTCTTCTCTGGCGTTGATTCATCCTCAGGCATCTTCATCACTGATGATACCATCTTGTAAATTGCCTATAACGGAGAGTGAGAACAATTGCCATTATTGCGCATATTAATTTTGTCTGTGTGAAGCTTTAGGCAGTGAAGATGAAAAATAGCTGTTCCCACCTGACATATTCGTTACATCCTTTGTCTGAGTGCTCTGACCTGTTTTCTGTTGCTACCTGGTAATGATGGTGCTCTGGCAACTGAAGCCCATCGTGCTGTTACACTCACAGCAAGTCACTCTGAATGTGTGTCAGATGTGTCTGTGTCTTCTAAAACTGTACGTGTTTCACATGGTGTAGGTCTGCGGTGAGAGAAAGACTTTCTGCTGAAAAACAGAGCATTCACCGATAACAAAAGCACTGACGCCTGTTTTTTTTTGCCTCCACATTCATTTGTATCCACAAACACAACGGACTGAGCCAATATTGATATGGCCCTGCAGGCTGCTCAGCTCACCATATTGGAAGAGTAAATATAGCCACAGCGATAAGAAAAAACAGAAAGGGCAGCTTGCATCCATGATGTCTGAGGTGAAAATATCATGAATTCAGACCTGCAAGTGACTACTGAGACGACTACCAAAACGAAAACCTAAATTGCATACAACATAATTAAAATACTGACAGAACGTCTTTCGGTTTTGGACTGTTAGCCAAAGAAAACAAGATAACTGAAGACATCACCTGTGACAGACAGTATTGTCAGATATCAGATTCATTAATAATGAAGGTAATCGTTACTTGCAGCCCCACTTGGAATAAATATTTATAGAACAAGTAATAATTCAATTAATCCTGATGAATAAATGACATTTGATATTTCTGTTATGGATCTAGGTTAGGCTAGATAAAATGTACATTACAAAGTAATGTGATTAGATATCTTTGTCTCATCTTCTATTTCTGGGTTGAGATTTTCACTATGTTTTAATTAAAATTTTTAAAAAAATAAATAAAAAAATCAGAGTTTAATTGTAATTTCTTTTTCATTTTTAAAAAAATAAAGTCAAAGCTTCTTCTGAGGTTTTCGAATGAAGCTTTGAATGTTGTCATATTTTATAACGTCATCACCCAAAAATAAAAAAAATCTTGACACAAAACCTTCCATTTGAATAAAGTGATTCATTAGATTAAAGAGTATGTCTTTTATATCAACTCTCTTTAATGATTAAATGGAATTTATTGTGCTGTGATATTGCTGCGAGACCATTCCATTGATACAGGTGCATGCCTCCCTCTATGTGCAGCAAGTGGAAAAGCAAAAAAAAAGAACATGTTGTGAATTTCTTTTTTAAATACTATGAAAACTATGGAAATGTTTGGATCATTCACATTTCATTTCATTTTCTGTAACCACTTATCCTGTTGGGGGTCACAAGAGGGCTGGAGCCTATCCCAGCTGGCTTTGGCTGAGAGGCAGGGTACACCCTGGACAGGTCACCAGACTATCACAGGGCTGACACATAGAGACAGACAACCATTCACACTGACATTCACACCTACGCACAATTTAGAGAATCAAACTAGCCTGCATGTCTTTGGACTGTGGGAGGAAGCCGGAGTACTCAGAGAAAACCTACGCTGACACTGGGAGAACATGCAAACTCCATACAGAAGGGCTCCCTCACCCCAGGGTTTGAACCCCCCCACCCTGGATTCCCCCTTGCTGAGAGGCAACAATGCTAAGCACTGCACCACTGTGCAATGTTTGGATCATGTGGGGAACAATTCGACGTAGCCACCACTGAAATCTAATTCTACAAATAGTATAATATCAATAACATTAGTGTAGCCTGATTTTATGTGCAATTGTAGACAAATACAGGGTTTAAACAGAACTCGGGGTGTCGGTAGCTTAGCGGATAGTGCTTGCGCCCCATGTATAGAGGTGATGCCTCACTGCAGCGGTCGTGAGTTCGACTCCGGCTTGCAACCCTTTGCTGCATGTTGTCCCCCCACTCTCTCTGTCTCCCCATTTCACACTGTCCTGTATATTAAAGGCAAAAAGCCCAAAAAAAATAATCTTTAAACAGAACTTATAAACATGCAAAAACCAAACCAAAACAACAACAAAAAGAAGCTGTGCAGCATCCAAATGTAGATTTAGAGTTCTATTGTCAACATTATGAATGAAGCTTCGAAGATTTATTTATTCTACAGTATGTCCTCACCTGAACTATCTCCAGCATCTCTGCCCGACTGATGTACCCATTCCCATCCAGGTCATACATGCTGAAAGCCCAGCGCAGCTTCTGCTCCAACCCGCCACGAGACGTCACGCTCAGGGCAATGATGAACTCCCTGAAGTCAATGGTGGCATCGCCGTTGGTGTCAAACGTGCGGAAGACGTGCTCGGCAAACTTCGAGGCGTCTCCGTAGGGGAAAAAGTTGGCATAGATCTTCTTGAACTCCTCTACGGTCAGGTGGCCAGTGGGACAGTCCTTGAGGAAGCCGCGGTACCACTCCTGGAGCTCGTGGTCGGTGAACTCTGTGTTCTCCCTCAGGTCGTTCAGGACCTCGGGCCGCAGCTTGCTGTTCTGTTTCCCCATGACGCAGCACTCTCAGGCAGGCGGGCAGGCAGATCGCTGGGCTGGTGTTTCTACCTTCTCCTTTCGCTTCAGCACTCGCCCGGCGCTTTTACTGAACACGTCGGCGGCTGCTCGGCTTCCTCTCTTCCTGCAGGGGACCAACAACACCCATTAATATCCTTGTGTGAATATCATAAATGATTCATTGGTTCAATAATTCCTCCCAGCTCGCAGCAGTGTTTCATCATAAAATATGTGCTGATGATGCATATCAGGCAACCAAGCTGAGGGATAAATCTGGACAGTTGAGACAGTGACCATACACAGGAGAAAAAGATTACAACTGGGATGTCATGAGGTTACAATACATGTGTCTGTGGCTGTGTCTCCCTGGATACACTATTAATCCTCTGGCACGGTGATAAGTTATCGACCCTTAACTGCATGGTGGAGGGAAAAGTGTCCCGGGGCATTGTAATTCTCAATAAATCCACTTTCTAAAAGGTCAGGCTGATACTGACTGTTGTTACTGAGAAGGGCAGACGTTCACCAACAATAATCCTCACCTTTATGCAGAGATGAATATTCTAATTGATTTTAAGCAGGTGGGGTTCATACACTAATTACAGAGAAACACAAATAATGGCTTAAAAAAATAAAAAATACCAACGCAAACATGGAGGCTGAAGCATTTGACCACCTGGGCCTATTCACCTCTGGGTTTCGTGGTTTGTCTAAATTCAGTTTCCATGGATATATTCTGCAAACTCTGTTTATTCATGTATGCAGGAGTATTCATGATTGAGGATATGAGGATGCATAAAAACAACACATCCAGAATAAAACCATAACAGCATAATAAATATTAGATGGGTCGTGCTGTGCCTGCAACCCACTGATGAAGCAGAGGCAAACAGGGGTGTGTTGGTAAGCAAAAAGGTTGTGACACCTGTCAGTCTGCACGCAGGTTTATTTTAAGTTGATAACAGCTTGGCAGATGTTTTTTTCTCAAAAGAAAGGAGAAAATATGTTTCATATACTCTGCTATAAAGAGGAAATAAATAACTTCTGCTTGTCCTCATTTATATCAACCATCTAATATTTGTATTTCATGAGAGGTTTGAGAGCAGCATGAAAGAAAGAGATGAATTTCAACATGGCCACAATGTAAAATAAATAAATAAATAAAAAATAGCAGTTGAAAAACATGACTGCTTCTCCTTTTTGGAGATCAAAAGAAGAAATTTGCCAAAACCTAAGCAAATCTTTAACAACGTGAATCTGGTAACGTGCGCGTGGGAGGGACAGAAAAAGAGATGTGCGGGGGCAGCGAGGAAGAAAGAATGGAAAAAAGTATGACACATAGAAAGAAAAACTATTTCCAGGTAATACCAGCGGTTTCCAATTACATAATAATCCTTCTGAATAACACCTCCACTTCTCTGTGTTACATATAATGAATTTATGGCAGCGAGATGTATTATCCTCCATGTTCTCGCTCTTTCAATTATTGAAATCCCATTGCTCCTGCGTTATTGGCACCAGAAGGATTTTTATCTGGTGTAGAACAAACGAGAGCAGTGTGAATTTGGATGAGGTCTTTTTCTACACGCGGGCGCCCTCATTTCTCATAATTGTCACAGGGGTGTAATTTCCTGCAATTTTATGAATCGGAGTCACAGAGTAACATGAGAGGCAGGCAGGTCTGTGGAACAGCCAGTGACATAAACTCTTAACAATGTCACTCAGGCTCAGGGACGGAAAAGAAATCAATGAAACCAGATGCACAGCACATTAATACGCTTCAGATCTGACCCGTTTTCTTACTGGTGCATAGTTAATTATGAAATCAGCAGTTCAGCAAAGGGCATGACAATAAAGGGTCCATAAAGGTTGGAGTTGCTAAAAAACTGAATCCAATCATGTCCTTTATGAATGAGGCAAAACATGTTCTCAACCAGTGGTAAGATTTTGAAAATTACAGTGAGGCTTTATTTAGACACAGTGGTGCTTTGAGCTAAATACTAACATTATGCACATGTTTGCAAAACAAAGTATGCACAAAATTTTGTGCCAGTCAAGCAGCAACCTCTTGACTGAAAAATGTTACTACCTCTGTAGTGTCATACACTGCAGTTCCTCCAATGGCCACTTGAGGCTGGCTCCAAAAGCAAGTCAATCTAAACATGCAATTGCAGATGCCTCACATCCGTTACACTCACAGTTTCAACTGCTCCCGTCTGGGCATTGATTTAAGGTCCTAAGAACAAGTCAGAACATATACGTTCTATCTATCTATCTATAGCTAATTTCCCCCTTCATGATAACTGCATCGGGGTGGGCTGAATGAGTGACAGGCTGTCTGTGAGGCATCACCACAGTCTGAGTCAGATCCACCCCTCGCTCCTACACAGCTCCACCCTCTCATCCAAATCAGGGTTGGAAATAAGCACCAGCCGTCAGCCAAATGCTGGTAAAACATGCAAGTGACTACTAGATTTGCTTTACTCACCAGCCAAAAAAAAACAATGGTAATATATTGAGCAGCTGGTGGATTTTGGAATCCACAAGCCACAGTGGCAATTGAGCTTTCGCTAAGCCCCGCCCCTTTGTAATGGTCTGACAAGCTGTCAGAGCTAGCATGGAGCCCACACTGTAACTAACTGCACCCCCTGAAGACATATTATCATATTTTTTGAAAAATGAAACAGTGATTCCAGAGAGAAGCAGACAGAGGGGTCTACAGTCTTTTGAAGGATATATCCAGGATGTCAAACTGACTCAGCAGCAACAACAGGTTAAAAAGACAAAGACAGTTAGAAGCTAAAGCCGAACTATAGGCTACAGATCACAGTGTAAAAGTGAACCACCACATCACTGCTGATCGCCACACAAGACAATGAATATAAAGGGAAACTTTGCTGATACTGAACCAGCTGTGTGGCATCGCTGTGTGTGCAGATGAACGGTGTTTGGCTTCATGCCCAGACCTCTGCCACCGGACGGGCAGGGATCTCCAGGGGAAGTCAAACAACATTCATCTGCGCACACTGCGATGCCACACAGCTGATTGAATATCAGCAAAGTTTCCCTGCTTCCCTTCACTGGTCTTTTTTTCACTGTTATAATCATTAAAAAAGCAAAAGCAGCATGTGTACACAACGAGATCACACATAACGAGTATCATTAATACACGACGTGCCCCAGGCACAACATTTAGCTCCAAATCATTAATACACGACGTGCCCCAGGCACAACATTTAGCTCCAAATCCACAAAACCAGCCTGAAAGGAAATCTGAAAAGACTGCACGACAGCGGCGTTGTTGTCCGACCCTGGTCTAAGCCAGACGAATGCTATGTTTCAATTGGCCAGTCTGCGTCCTGGTGTGGGACTTGGCCAGTCTGCGTCCTGGGGTGGGACTTAGCAAATTTGCTAAGTCCCACCCCAGGACGCAGACTGGCCAATCGAAACATTCGTCCGGCTTAGACCATGGTTGGACAACAACACCGCTGTCATGCAGTCTTTTCAGATTTCCTTTTCAAGGGTCGGGTCAATTTCCGACCCTGGTCCAAATATGGCACTTCCGGCTCCAAAATCCAACATGCCAAATTCAAGGCTTCAAAATCGAGTCCACAAACTAATGGGTGATGTCATGGTAGCCTCATCCATTACTTTAAACGGCGTATGGTGCCAATCCATCGGATTTCACTACATGATTATTGTGGTTGATAGACTTCCAGATAACAATATTATCACAATATCTGTCAAATTCATCTTTAACTTTGGTTATTTTTTGGGCAAATGAATTACACTCAAAATATGAGTAGGGAGGTGGGGAGAAAGTCTGCAACTGTGACTGTAACTGAACAATCTTGTACAAAAAGACCAATTACACTTAATTGGTAGTAAAAAGGCAACCACGCAGGATTGGTGGAGGGAGCCAGGGTGAGAACAGAAAGAAACAGGACTGAATTATTTACACAATGTTATCATATGTTTTATCAACATTACATTTTTAAATATCACCATTAACGTCAATACTGGTGTATGAAGACATCCGTGGAGTAGATATTGAAATATTTCACTTGAAAGGTGTAACACTTTGAGCTGCTGGTGGTGCTACGGGAAAAGCAAGGTAATCACTAAAGTAATTAAGATTCATCTCCTGCACACTGCTGGCATGGCTAAAAATAATCTGACACAAATTATAGTGTGTCAAAACAGAGCAAAAGCCTTCTACTGCATTTTTACACACTATCGTGGCATTTTGTGGCAGCTTATTTGTTACAAGCCTGTGAATGTTTCAGTGCAGGAGCAACCAACTGGAATAAAAGTGATGCTCAGTTTGAGAATATAATATCATTGTGTCTTCTGACTTTGATTTAACAGGGCTATGGTTTAAATTACACAGTGCCCTACAGGCTGGAGCGTAGTCCTTCCGCTCTAACATACAACAGGATGAGGAAGCGACAGCACCTCCTCAGCTCTGGGTCACATGGACTTTTCCAGGACAGCTCAGTGAGCAGGCTGAGCCGGAGCAGACGTAAGTATGGCCGTTGCTATTTATTCCCTCAAACACACAAAACCACATGAAAACCTAGAAGATTCCAGGCTGGGAGACTGAAGCGTGCTGCAGTGATGTTTCAGGAATGTGTGCTGCTAAATTAAGAGAGTGGAGATAGTTGTAATTTGGGGCGGAAAACAGCAAAAGAGTGTGTACTCTGGAAAAGAGGATGTTTGTTAAAATTATACAAACACACTTGCAGAGCAGTTGCACAGAGTCTCCTGGCCTCTGAAACATGCTCATTAAACCCTAAAAGTAAACTAGACTCACACAAATAAAATATGGCCTGCAATTATGGCTTATGCCACTTTTTTTTTTTTTACGAACGTACTTCTTAGAATAAAAAAGACTGAAGGGAGTTGGACAATGTCACAACACTGATAAAGCACATTTCTGTGCAATGCAAACAGTTTTCTTATGACTGCTTGTGATTCCTGCGTGTACATGCAGGCCTGCATCTGAGATGTTGCAGAATGCTTTGGATGTTTTCACAGCTGGGAACAGGGCATTTTCCGAAGTTGCTACTTGGTGCAGTGGAAAATGTTCTGAAATGCAGTCAGAAATAACCGCTAGATATCGCTCTGACATCTGCGTGACCTCCTCTGCAGAGAGAATCACGCTCTCACTGCCTCGTCTGCCACAGATTGCAGTGTAAGTTCGCAACTCCGGGCGCTGTCTGTGAGCGTTGTTTGATACACAACAGCCCCCTGAGATTGCCATTCCACATTCAGTGTTTGCAATTCCCTTTGATTACACAGCAACAGTCTCTCCTCTTGTCCCCCAACCCCCATAGCCATTCCTGTTTCTGTATGGTCCACTTTTTCCAGTGGGTTCCCTGCCTAATGAGACTGGTTCACACAGGCCCCCCCACCCCAGGGCTCACAGCAATGATCTTATAAACCTCCGAGCAGGCCAGTTTCACTGCTGTTTGCCATTCCTGGGCCCACTTCATTTCCTGGGTAATGGCTTGTCACAACAAAGAAAGCCTCCATTCTTCTCCCAGATGATCATTATACGTCTTGTATTAGCAAAGACGGAAAAATAAAGGACAGAAGAGATGAGGGTATGTGTTTAGACACGCAGTAGTAGAAGTGGTCCGTCTATCCATAAAGCATGACACATAGCTGATGGGGCTTATTATGTTTCTGACAGTGCATCAGTTAGTGAGTGTACACAACTACATCAACTGGTGTCAATATTTTCAAGCATGGAGTTGCATGCACAGGAAAAGGTTTGTGGTTTAAGCCTCTAAATTGTGAATATTCACTGGTTGGACAAAACAAGACGTCTGAAGACATGACCTTGTCCTCTGGGAAACTCTGATGGACATTTGATCGACTTCCTATCTAATCAATTAATAAAAATAAATCTGTAGGTTCATACAGTAGATGATGAAAACAAGCATGAGTTGCAGCCCTACAAAGAGTTTGTTAATCCGCTGGGTAATTTCCAGTTTCTCTCTGCCCAAAATAGAACTGACTCCACATTTCACAGAACATTTCCCGTCCTCAACTCTGCGTAAACACGACAGAGAAAATATTTTTCGTGCCGTCTCTGTTGTGCCTCTTTTGAATGAAATGTAAATCAAACAAACTGATATGGCTCTGTTGCGCGGAAAGAAAGCAGAGTTACCATTTTAGTGGTGCGTGTGTGTAGCCTGCTGTGCAGTGGATGAGCAGAGCGGCCCTGCAGCTCGGAGTTGTGTGTGTGTGTGTGTGCTACTGGTAACTAAGACTGCATCAGGTGGGTGAGGAGTTAGTCCAGCGCGAGAGGAAGAAAAGGAGAAAATGAGCTCGCAAGTTATTCTCGCTTTCAGCGCTGCATCGTGGCAGTCTCTCTGAACTAGTGTCAGAGAAAATCATGCAGGGGATCAGGATAAAGTCCCCAGACACACCAGTAGTCAAGGCAACAGGATAGTAGAGCTAGGCTTATGAAAGGGAGGCGCTGTAACTATCAATCTGGGGCAGACGCAGGGCAGGAGATATATCAAGAATATTTTTTATGTTTGTGTTTCAATTTCAAATGTTTGCTGCTTGCTATAAAAACACTTCATCTAATGAAGCATTTTATTTATCCTGTTCAATGATTTCTGCATCATACTCACTGCTTAAAAGTTCACGCTTTAAGAATTATTATCTTTATTGTAGCAATGAGACAGTGATAATGTTTTCCATTAGTGAGTGGGCTTATTTATTTTGGACACACTCTTTGCATGTTGGCATACGTCTTCTTATTAAAAAGTGTGAGATTAAAAAAGCAGCAACAACAGTGTGAAATAGTAGTTGAAATTAGCGGGCTGGCACGCATGATTATGGCAAGACAGAAGTTTTAAGGGATGGATAGCCCCACGTCTTTCTTCATCAATAGTGAGTCTTCACACGATATATTTCCCTTAGGACTTGGCAATAACTCTTTCTGCATCCTACAGGGATTACATGAGCTTATCAAATCACATATCTGTTGTCCAAACAATTTATTTCAAACAAGCTGTGACAAAAAAATTCCAAAAATATGTTATCTGAGATCAAGATCTTTTATGCAAGAGAGGCCTGAGAACAAATTACATAACAATCATAAAACAATGATCACACACACACGGGTACACTTTTGGTTAATTATTATATCAACAAGTTATTGAAGTATTTGTTTGATATGTATACAGATTTTCCCCAGCAGTGGAACACAGATGCTCTGAGCAGTTGTGTTTGTTATGTGGTCATGCATACATCGTGATTGCTTATTGATTTAGGAAAATAGGGCAGCCCTGCTTTAACTTCAACTACACATATACACAATTACTAATTACAAATTGTGGATCTCATATCCACCATTGTGTTTATACTTAAATTAAACTGGCCTGCTTCATGTACACGCCCCCTCAGTCACTGCTGTGGCCCTTCTTAAATTCCGTCCTACTTATCTTCTCTCTTGAATATGAAATATGGAAGTTATAATCTACATGCGCAGGAATTTTTTGCATCTTGTTGTGCCCAAAGTCAGAGCTGAACTGGGGGGAAAAAGCCTTTAGGCTCTCTGCACCAACTGTATGGAACAATCTGCTAAGTTATCTGAAGCTTCAACACGTGACGACCTTGAATGAGTTTAAAACCATGGTGAAATCTACTGAGTCCACGCTGTCTGTGTGCAGCTGTCTTATGTAATTATTCTATGTCACTAAAGTCTATGTGCTTATGTGAATTTTTAATTTCTGTTCAAACTGTGTTGCTGCTATTCTTGGCCAGGTCTTCCTTGTAAAAGTGATATTTAATCTCAATCAGGGTGTCTACAGATACAACTAAGTTAAAATATAAGACTTTTTAAGACCTTTTTAATACCATCTTATATGACATTTAAGACCAAACCTGCAATCAAAATACATGTGTAAGTACTCTTTCCAAGTAAACATACTGATGTCAGGTCGAACAGTAAGGAAAAATGACAACAAGTGGGTGAGTTTAAGTTTAATGTGTTTAATGTAAAAAGAAAACAAAATCTCATCTCTGTCATAAATGCTATTTATTACTGCAATTCCTTAGTCTGTCCAATGATTGTAAACATACATTGGGTCTGTCAGGCTGGAGAAATTTTTGTGGTAACGTGAAAGAATATATTTAAAACCCCTTAAATCAGAATTAAGACTTTTTAAGGCCTTGTATGTATTTTGTTGGTCTTTATTTCTATTGTATGTCTCTTTCTTACTTGATGTAATCTTCTTTCTTAACTGTCTATATGTCTCTGCGCCTCTTTTTACTTGCTCTGTTATCACTGCATCAAACAAAAAAGTTAAAGGGGGAAAAAAATGCCATTTATTATTGCAATTCTTCGGTGTGTCCAGTGATTGTAAACAGTCACTGGGTCTGTCAGGCTGGAGAGATTTTTGCGGTGATGTGACGGAAAATATTTGAATTTAAGACTTTTATATTCAGAATATTTAAGACATTTAAAGACTCTTTAAGGACCTGTCAATGGGACAAACCTGCTTAAATAAGGATAGGAAAATAAATAAATAAAACTTAAATTTATGCAGGTTTTGTTCACAGTTTGTTTCGTGCTTTTTGCAAAACTTGCATTGACTTAACATGTTTTTTTTTTTTTGTGAGTCTACCAGAGGCTGAATAATAAAGCAGCTGTAACAAATTCTCCAGTGTAGGTGTGATGTAGGCTAGTCATGTATGGGTGTAGCCCTCACAACACCCTCCTCTGTCATGGGGAAATTGCCACAGCAGACCAGGGTAGACTAAGTACAGAAGCAGATGGACATTACAGAGGCTTTAACCACTGTTTCTTTATTTAATAAAGTCGTGTAAACTTACCTATTTTAGCTGGAACTGTTGTTTTGTGAGTGTTCCAGTTGTGAAGTCCACTTTCTTTAATCCCACTTTCCCACTTCACGTCACCAACAGCCTTAACTTAACTGTTAACTTACAGTAGCCCAACCTAACACCTCCTCCCACTGATACAACTCTATAAAAACACAACACGAGAATTAGAGAAGATGCTCAAAAGACTCGGACACGTTAAGAGGCAAAAAATAAAGCGAAGACGGACCGGAGTTGCTTTAATGTTGTTGTTTTGTTAAGCTAGGTTGTTGTTGAGTCGGTCCTACCTCCAGTTCCCGGTGTAGCAGCTTTATCATTTAGTGGAAGATGTGGCACAGAGCTCGGTTTTCATCCGACTTTCCCAAATTGCGACTAAAGGGGTTTCTTTTCTCTTAAAGGTCGAGTAAACCTACTTTCTTTGACTGCTAGAGACGTGAGTGCGCTTTGTGGTTATCAAATACTCCAATTAAGTGTTAAAAAAATGTAGTCGCGATGTTGAAGTTATTTTATAAAGATTTGCCCGCTACGCACACTTCAACCACCCCCGCTTAGGAAATGGACTCGTCCACACTCGCTGCTTCCATCGTAGAAACAGTCGCAGCAGCGTCCTGTGGAAAATTATCACTGGAGACTATTATTAGCACAATATCTAAAATAAACGGTTCACATTTGAGGGAAAATCTTGATACCACGGAAAGTACTCTGCAACTGCACCAAACGCACACATTATCATGAAAGAAGGCCATAAAAAATAGCAATTATATCATAAAATTGAGATAAAACATGCAATCCTATAAGCAAATATCTTATTGGAATACTAATAGTTAAGAAGTAACCCCTTAGAGGAAAACTACTCCAGCACATGATATCACAGCCCCTTGTTTTTTAATTACAGCCTACAAATAAGAGCACCATCAAGTGCTCTGATAAATCAAAAACTAATTTCTAGTCCCCCTGATGTTGTGGTACAGGCTGCACTGGAAAGTAGCTGCATTACATAATGTATGTGTTGCATAATAATAAAGTTATAACCTAATTTCATCCTCCTCAGTAGGACTTGTCTCTCAGCCTCTGTGAAGATGTACACTCCTCTGTCAGTGCCTATGACAGTAATGTCTCTTGTGTAGGCTAAAGTGACACTGCAGGCAGAGCGGTGTGTATGTCAGCATTTCAGCAAGTGGATAAATAATTAACTGTGTGTGTATGCATGTGTGTGTGTGTGTGTGTGTGTGTGTGTGTGTGTGTGTCTTCCTGAAGCCTGACACCTGTTTCTATAAGCACATGGAGTGTTTTATCTCTACCTAAGAGTGAGTACAATACAGAGCAGGTGGGGGGGTTTGAGGCAGTGATAAAGTAGTCTGAGGTTGCTTTTGTTGCTAGTGCCAGGTTGTAACTTAATACAGTCACGGACCTTTGGTGGCTGGAGTAACGCTGATGGAAAACATGGTTCTGGAGGGAAAATTTAACATATCAAAAATTAAACGTGGCTAAAGATCATACTGGTATAAAACACCATGCTGTGGCCAATATAAGCTAAAGTATGAACTCATAAACAGGTTGTTGTTGGGGTATCACAAGCAAAACCTGAACAAGATTTAATAGCTACAACAGAGCCTTAATTTTGATTGGAAACAAAAAAAAAACACTTTAGAAACTTGACTCAAGGTCCATGCACTTCATATTTTTTCTTAAGCCCATGAGTTGCCGTTAAAACCGGATAGTTGGACCTTGATGATCTAAGTGTTAATCACTGACCATTATTGCACTCACGGACATAAAATGTGTGTTAAATTCATGTAGCAAGGATAATGGTTTCATTTGAAGACAATATATATTGACACAAACCATCTCCATGGCAACTAACAAACTACATTGGCTAATGGAGACTATGAGATGGTGCTGTAAGGCAATAAGATTGATGGGTTGATGGGTTTTTTTGTTTGTTTGTTTGTTTTATAATCTTAATCATTTTTAGACAGGGTATTTAGTCTTTTACAAAATTAAAAACTCATTAGCAAAGTGCAGTGATACGACAGATAGTGGACCAATTAAATTAAACTACACATGTTTAATCAAATGTCATCTTGTGTTACAAATTAGCTGAATATGCAGTTACATTTTATGTCATACATTTGGACATAAGTTGATGCTCTGATCCAGAACAAGAGTTTAAATTTATTATAATTTAATGTATTAAATCCTGCCCAAGGACACTACAAAAATACGTAGTGGCTGCCGCTGGGATTGAATGTGAGGAATGTATTCATGGAGGAGAACTGAATGGAGAGGGACCATTTCTGAGGTTGTTCTGCATAAAAGTAACGATCCACTAGAGGTCACTGACAGCCCTCCGCTCCGTTGGCACTGTAGTACAGTCTGGTAAGGTTTGTCCTGTCCTGCAGCTTGAGCTCAGCTGATAGGTGGGCTTTATGGGACCATACAGGCCTGTTACTTTATTGTAGGGGTGTTTACAGGCACAGTCACCTTCCAGCCAATTGCTAAAGAGTATTCTGTATTTGGATGTTGTGGTGCCACGTTGTGTCATTTCTCCCTGCGGTTGGTTGTGACATCACAGTACCTTGTTGCAACAAATACCAGTATCGCTTTTATCCACACAGATATATTGATGCAAACACAACCACATAAACATGTACACAACCACCTTCACACAAACACAGGTCTCACACTATATCCAAAGTGTTTTTTTTTCTTTTGCTCTTGAGCTGAATATATTGGATTTGTTACACAACGTATTAGAGTTTGATACTGTTTGTTCACCATGAAATAAACATCAAACAAACTGAGAACAGGTCACCTTTCTGACCCTTTGCAGTTATGATGAAATACCGCTACCCAAAACCCAATCGCCAGAGAAAATGGCATTGTACGTTTCTGCAAACCATTGATTTTTTACATTTGCACATTACTATGTCATGGATATACTGTAACCTAATGTTCTAACAACACTGTGGTCAACATGTGGTTAGGTTTAGGCACAAAAAAACACTTGGCTATGGTTAGGACAAGATCATGATTGGGCTTCAAATATCCCACTTGGGTTGCACCATTATGGCAGGAAAAGCAGCAAACCTTGGTAAAGAATAACCACTACTGATGCCTAAAAAGCCACTGTAAACACAGCAATGACTTGCCACATCACAACCAGTTTTGTTGTTTGTTGTTCTCCAGCGGTGCTCTGCAGCTTGGCAGGCATCTCGTCTAGGTGTCACACCATCCACCCTCCCTCCCCCCTCCAGATAACAAAGTCAGCATTTATACTACATCGCTTTAGAAATGTTTATGTGATAATGATGAAAGGTACAAATGTAACATATTCGTGGTTTGAAGAAATGTATAATTCCAATATTTTCTTCTGGTGACAGAAATGCCACCTACTTATTGATTCTGTGCCAGTATCTTCAAAAAATGTTTTTTTAAATACCACAAAATCTACCCCTTTTACAGGAAATTAACATTTAACCTAAGATTTTATCCATCCATCCATCCATCCATCCATCCATCCATCCATCCATCCATCCATCCACACATCTATTTTCATCCACCTATCCAAGGCCAGGTCACAGGGGCAGCAGGCTAAGAAAAGCACTCGAGACGTCCTCCTCCATGCTTTCCAGTTCCCCCTGGGGGATCTTGAGGCGTTCCCAGGCCAGATGAGATATAGGGTGTTCTGGGTCTGCCCCGGGGCCTCCTACCAGCTGGACGTGCCTGGAACACCTCTAACGGTAGGCGCCCAGGAGGCATCCTGATCAGATGCCTGAACCACCTCAACTGGCGGAGCAGCGGCTGTACTTTGAGCTCCCTTCAGATGTCTTAGCTCACCCTATCTCTAAGGCTGCACCCAGCCACCCTCCAGAGGAAAACCCATTTCAGCCGCTTGTATTTGCAATGTCATTCTTTCGGTTACCACCCAAAGGTCATGACCATACTGTAGGTTTGGGTCGGGACGTAGACAGACCAGTGATTGGAAAGCTTTGCCTTCTGGCTCAACTCCCTCTTCACCATGACAGTCTCTCGCAGCGTCTGCATCACTGCAGACGCTGTACCAAACTGGTTATCCATCTCACATCCTACATCATCCTAAGCCGTGAACAAGACCCCGAAATACTTCCAACTCCTCCCAATCCAGAAGGGGCAATCCAACATTTTCCTGCTAAGATTTTATTAATGTGAAAACACTTCAGAGAAATAAAAAAACATTTAGATCAGCACGAGGCAATGCAAGCAAAGAGGTTATCTTTCCGTCTGAGTTCATTTAACTTTTACTTGGATTAGTACGTCTAGCTGTACGTTATGAATTACCATTACATTACATTATTTCAGAAACAGTTCTTACTTCACAGACTACTTTCTGGTTACTTGACCACATTGCACCTTACTGTGTTCTTGACCCAGGAGGGTTTCATACTGTCCTGATGTGAAAAGATAAGATTAACTGTAGTTCAAGTCTACATGTGTTGCAACTTAAAAACTTGTTGAACCTCTGTCCTTTCTCCATGGCACACATGTACATGTAACCTTTCACATGATTGGTGACAAGCAGTCACTGCAGCTGTAAAAGCAGCACACACTCCTCAAATATTGATCTGCCTGTCTTTACATTACACAGAGAGAGGGGCAATGCTCTATGGTACTCTGTCAATATTTAGGGAACACATGGCACTGAAATCAAGGTTTAAATTGATTGAGGAACAATAACATGCCCTTTTTGCAACATGTGGCACGTGCATTTTCCATATGTTGAATTCAAGTCACTTTGTTTCTACAGGATACTTCACACAGTATCCATACAACTTTCCACAGAGTCCAGGGTATATAAAACCAAAAAACATTAAGACACAAACATAATATTTAAAAACATATCAGTCGTGTTTCATGAAATGTTTTCCACACTTGAGTTTTTAATTCAATGGCTAAACTCTGTAGTGCCCCCTTTTGGAGTGTTATTAAACTAACTGTTTTGGTTTCATGGCCTGCTATTTCACTGTTTTGGCTCACTCTCACTGCTCTAATCAATCTTGTTTTCAGCAGCACCAGACAGTTGTTTTCAGTGAAAAAGGTCTGTCAAACCCTCTGTACACTACCTGTCTAGGACCAGATCAACAAAATTAATGACTAGCTTGTAAACACAGTAGAGCATTTGGCAGCTTAAGAGCCAGATATTTCCTGTTACCGGAGACCAAAACAGCTGAAGGAAGAGTGAATGTTGGGCTTACATCCATCAAGTGGCCAGAAACACAACTCTAAATAAATGCTGCTTCATATCTGCTGAATACAAAACAGTTTGCTACCAAGTTTGCCATATAGATTTAATGGCAGGAGCATTTGGTGAAACCTGGAAAAGGAATCCAGAGGGCCTATAATGGAGCCAGGCACCTACCAACCTCCAATAAGGGACTTTATAGATAACCTAACCATAACAACCTCATCCAGTACATAAGCAATGTGTAACAATGTGTAAGCATGAGCAAGAACGCAGTTCAAACCCAGGAGGTCAAGAAAGCATGGTGATCAGAAATGGGAAAGTGACTAGCAAGTTCTAGCTTCAAGTATAGGTGAGGTGATACTATAAAGTGCCCCATAAAGTGCCTCTGGAAGTGATAGTGATAGTGCCTCTCCCTCAAACAGGCAGATGAGTGGCTGAGGAAGAAGGAGGGTTCAGGTTTTCTCAGGTACATTCAAGGCCTGGCTCTTCCAGTATGGTCTGCTGCCAAGACTCTTGTGGCTACTGATAATCTATGAAGCACCTATAACATTGGTGGAAGAAGTCCGGAAGTGGTGGACAAACACTGCCACAGATGGCTCGGCATTCCACCAAGCTTCACGTCAGTAGGGCTACATAACAGGGCTGGACAAGTACAGCGACCCCTATCATTAGCGCTCAAAGAGTTCAAGGTGGCAAAATGCAGGGCTAGGATGACGTTCAAAGACCGCTGCGATGAAAAGGTCAGAAGTGCAGGTGTCATCAAAAGATCAGGATGTAAGTGGGCAGCTGACACTTCGGTGGCACAGGCGGTAAGTATGCTTTAGTTAAAGGACATCATCGGAAATCCATGCATGAGGAGACAAGGACTTAAAACCACCCACTTTCAATAGTGAGGGAAAGCAGAACCAAGGCAGAGGAGAGACATGATCCAAGCCGAGGTCCGACACCTGGAGGAGGAAGGGCAATGAGCAAGGAGCATGCACAAAGTGGGACCTGCCAAAGCGAAAGATCATGTGGCCTGAACTTTGGAGAACTGATCCCTTCTGCATCTCTTTCCTGCTCTGATCAGTGTATGGCACACTCCCAACACTGACAAACCTGCACAGGTAAGGAATTAGGGAGAACCCGCTGTACAAGTTATGTAGAGGGACAGGCACGTCGGCATACTGGCAGGATGCAAGACTGCCCTTAACCAGGGGAGATACAGGTGGCATCACAACAAAGTCCTCAGAGACATCTCTGAGGACATCTTGGAGCAGGAGAGATGGAAAAAGCTTCACACCCACATGAGACCAGCCCAATCCATCCAGTTTATCAGGGAGGGGCAGGAATCACCCGCCACCAAGAAGACCAAGATGGGCCTCCTGAAGACAACACAATCATGGGAGATGAGGGTGGACATTGGAAGAAAACCACACTTTCCCCAGGTTGTCCAAAGGACCTGATGTGGTCATATGGTCTGAGGAGGCAAAGAAAATCATCCTGGTGGAATTGACGGTCCCCTGGGAAGATGGTAGAAAGGTAGGAGAAGGCCTCGCAGCCAACAAGTATCAGGACTTCCAGTTGAGATTGGCTGCATTGGATTCCCAGTACAATCCCCTTAGGGAATAGCAGGGAGTGAGAAAAAGCCAGCTGCTTGCAGGTTGGGGTAAGCAGCAGAACAAGCTTTTTATTGGCTCTGAACAGGCTGAAGGACTTGAGCTGGAGGCCAGGAGCCAATGGGCAGTGACTGGCCATCACTGCCGACCCGTCAACTGGAGAACATCAGGGTTCAGGGTCAAAACGTCTGAGGAAAGTTGATCGACGCCTGACAACATCTTCTCCTGGCTGACAGCTACTGTCATAAAAATGTGATTGAGGGTATTAGCATCTCAAGTAGATGGATCTAATAGTCAGAACAAAGCCCTACCAAAAATATGTATATATTTGTCTAGAAACAGTATGGAGAATAAGTATCATTAAATAAATAAATGAATAATTGTATAGATATACACATTGCTAATAAATAAATATGGAAATAAATAAATAACTACAGGAAAAAATAAAATATTTTAAAAATGCCTGAAGACAGACAGAAATAAATGAATAAATGCATGAACCATGAAATAAATGCAGAGATTAGGAACCCTTACCTCGTTAACATACAGGTAAAGAATTACAGATATTAATGAATGTAATTGTACAAAAATATAAAAATAAATTTGAGATTTTTTTTATTTAGGTCCTTTAATCCTAATTTTGTAAAAAAAAATATTTATGAATTTATCTGCTCATTTCATTTCAGATTTTATTTATGATTTCCATATTTTTTAATTTATTCTAGTATTCATACATTTCTGTATTTCTTTAATTACTCATTCCTGTATGTATTACTTTATTTATTTACTGATAAGTTATTGTTCATCCTCCATAAAAGGAGGCAATCCATCAGATTTACCACAGATTTAGTCACATCAGTGTATTGTATAAATCTTAGTAAGTGATAGATGCCATCAGTCATCTGGATAATAATCTTGTTTGTTCATGAAATTTACAGCAACGTCTCAAAAGATTGATTTCAAACTTTTCTACACATGTATGCAGGCTTTTCTGGGCATGCTGCAGGACACGATTAGGCTGCCAACAGTAAAATTATGGACACACTGATATACTGATAAGCTGCATGTGCTGTCCAGCCTGCAGCTTGCTTATCATATTTGCACTACTCCACTTTTTATTGAGCTGTGTTGATAGTGACAATGCTGAGTAGACTTTCCTAGAAGCCTCTAGATGTACACTGTCAGTGAGTGACTGCATGACTTCAATACTGTATTTTCTGGTACTGAAATGTTAAAATTCTGAAAATCATGGGAAACGTACAAATACTACAGATCATATATAAATCATTTTAAACAGCATTATAAGGTCAAATTGTTTTTTTTTTTTATTTGTGAAATATGTAAATGTCTGTGTCCTAACAGCAGACTTCATTGTTCATGCTTGCACAAAAGTCACATCTTGAACCACTGGCCAGCCCGATCACTGCCCTGATTCCCGACTTGTTATCTCAACCTCTGGTGTCACCCTTGGCCCTTATTAAAGTTTGAACACCCTGCTGCTGGTTAAATCCTGTGTGTGTGTCTAAGCTTATTCAAGTGATCCATTTTTATGAAATGCTCTTCTCCAGTGACCTGTAAAGTATTGTGATATAATAAATATTCATTATTACTACTGGTATCATTTTAGATGTAAAACTTTAATCTATTAAAATAATTTAAGTATTAAATACTACTACAAATATTAAAAGTGCAACGGAACATGTTTCCAAAACAATGCATGTGTTTCCAAATGTTAAACTTTTAAAGGAGCTGTGCGTGATGTTCAGAGCACATCTGAGATTCGGGGTCTGTACCGAGATTGCCAGCACACAATTCACAAAATGGAGGTGGCTGAGCCGGCAGCTAGTGGCTGAAGGTGCTAACAGTGCAAACAGTGCTAACAATGACAACAGTGCTGATAAAGCTAACAGTGTTAACCTGAAGGGAAACCAGAGGGGGGGTGTTAAGCGGGATTTATACTTGCGCGTCAGCTCTATGCAGAGCCTTTGCAAGTGGCCTATGCTGTTGTGAGCATTTATACTGTGCAGTGGTGTATCTGTGTCACTCTGCAGTTACACCTCCAAAACACTAGACGGCAGCGGGGTTTCTGTGAAGTGCTGTAAAGTTTAGTCCTCACATCACTTGTGGAGATCTAAGGGGAGAGGGGGTAGCAACACAACTCCACCTAATGGAGGCTTACGGCGCCCCAGATTCAAACGTCCACAAACAGAGTTCAAATGACGTTTTTCCAAACAACTTTTTATGTCGGGGCTTCAGGACACTTGGATCACTACGGAGGAGCAGTATGGAGATATTTTGTGGTTTCAATTATGTGTTTTTGGATGTTTGAATCTGGGGCGCTGTAAGCCTCCATTAGGTGGAATTGTGTTGCTACCCCCTCTCCCCTTGGACTCTAAAACTTCACCTGAGCCTCCATCGGCATATGGGTGAGTAGATAACGGCTGAATTTTCATTTTTGGGCACACTATCCCTTTAATAGTGACAATTTCAATTACAAGTAACAAATTGGCTTCACTATAACTCACAGCCTTCACAGACAAAGCACCTGTCTTTTGCTGGACCATTTTCCCCACAAATACAACATGCTAATGTTTTTAGCACAAGCCTATGGCATTTTACATTGTATAAATTAGCCTAGCAGCTAGCTGAGATTCTCTCTACTCATATAAAGCCAGGGACAATAGCAACATTTAACAAAGGTGATGTTACAAAATTTGGCTCCATTGCAACTCACAAGATTCACTGACAAAACAACTGTCTTATACTAAACACGTTTTCCTAGTGACTAGTGGAGATTTCCTCTGCTCATATAAGTCTGGATAAATCGCACATAAGACTTAAAATGCTATTTTGTGGAGGCTTTATTGTCTCCACAATTTATTGTTTCTTATCTGTGAAATTAAATAAAAGCTTTGTTTCCACTGAGGGAAATAGTTTTTGCTCACAAAAACAGACTGGAGGTCTGCATTGCAGCAACATTACATTTCTGGGGAGGCGCACGTCAGGCGACAGTGTAGGTACGGCGTCAATTTGACGCAGAAGTATAAATCCCCCTTAACACTTCTGCAACAATTCAGTTCTGCCATCTAGAGCTGGGTAATATATTGATATTATAAATTTTGTGTGTATAAAGTGATATAATTTTCTGAATTTACCAAACTGTTCTAGTTGTTCTTTTATGTGCTTTAGCCACTTAATCATTATATTTACATTACTGATTATTATTTAAAAAAATTAATTGTTTGAATATTTTGTAAATCACCAAATGTCAACCCTACACATTGACCAGCCACTCAGACTCAATTTTCTTCATTAACTGGTGGGCAAAGCAAATCTAGCAGACAACTTATATATTTCACCAGCATCTGGCTGGTGCCAATTTGCAAACCTGGTTGTGACAGACGTAGAGTGATTAGTTTTCCAATAGGATACACACACAGGAACTCTGCACTAACATGCACGTGTGGCCGAACTGTCTACCCCAACTCAGAGACACTCAGATAGCAACACACACAAAGGGAGCATGATTTTTATGCTATTTCTTTACTGAGCAAATAATTGTTTGCTGCTGCAGTACTGTTCTGAATGTTGTAAACAGCACCTTTAAAGGGACATTGTGTAACATTTTCAGTTGTTTATTGGCAAAAATTGATGTCTGCATTCATAAATATGTCATCACTGTTGTACTATTACCTCCACCAATAATCTGACTTATTCTCGTAAAAGGAGAATTTCGGATTTGTTTGTACATTGTGCGGGTAAGTCGTCTGTGGGGTTCCATTACGTTTCGCCATCTTGAGAATACACCCGCCAGCAAGGGACATACAGCACCGCCTTCGGCGTTTTCGTTGAGAACCAGGCCAGCACTGCGTGACTGAGGAGCCGAAGGAGAGGAGCAAGAGGCGCTTCGCTACTACCCTGG
The DNA here is from genome assembly GCF_006386435.1 of Epinephelus moara. Taxonomy (NCBI): domain Eukaryota; kingdom Metazoa; phylum Chordata; class Actinopteri; order Perciformes; family Serranidae; genus Epinephelus; species Epinephelus moara. Next base: position 23,071,962 of record NC_065517.1, on the reverse strand, counting down.
CAAATTTGAAACAAAGTCCCACTCTTTGAGCATAATGCAGGATCATGCATATGCAGCATCATGGGAGACGGAATCCTTGTCGCCAAGAAAGCGCAAAAGGGAATAGAAAAGGCAGCGTGACCGGCGAATTAAAAAAACGAAGGCCCACATCGGGGTAGCCTTTCCCAGGTAGAGAGAGCTGCTGAGGGAGAATGGTAATGCAATCACAGGCCAGCGCCGCTGTTGGCTGTTAGCCGCTGTTAGCGGCCAGTCGCTAACAGCCTCATCCCTCTCCTCGCATCACTGCGCCGCTGTTAGCTGTTAGCCGCTGTTAGCCGCTGTTAGCGCTGGCCTGTGATTGTATTACCTTTCTCCTTCAGCAGCTCTCTCCACCTGGGAAAGGCAACCCCAATGCTGACCCTTGTTTTTTTAATTCGCCGGTCACGCTCCCTTTTGCACTTTCTTGGCGACGAGGATTCCGTCTCCCGTGATGCTGCATAATACATGATCCTGCATTATGCTCAAAGAGTGGGACTTTGTTATGCGGCAGTAGTGCCGCTGGCCACTAACAGCTGTTAGCGGCGCAGTAATGCGAGGAGAGGGATGAGGTGTGTGAGGTTGAGCCACTTGTCAGTTCCCCCTGGGAGGAGTCGACAAGTCGTGTGTTTTTTCCTTCTCTCTCTCTCTCTCTGTGTGCTTGTGTACGGAATGCAATCACTGCCTCTGATTGGCTTACGCTGATACTTTATCCTTGACTTAACCAATAGTCATAGTCACTTCATAAAAAGGGCGGTAACGTTACTTGCCGCGTAGAGGGGAAATTAACACAAGACCACAACAAGACAAGAGACATGGCTGCAGAGAATGTAGAAGGTGATAGGCCTGAGAAAACGCCTGAAGGCCCGAACATACTCAGGCGGAATGTATGCGGAACGGACTCCGTGGAGGTCCGCGTGGACTCAAAGCTAGACGTCCGCAAGCCCTGTGCACGCAAAGCACAGATTTTACGACCGCGCACCAGTGACTGCTCGGCATGTATTTTTCACATCGCGGGGATTTTTCACAGACATTACAGGAAACTACAACGCGGAAGTGCGCTCGACTATGAAAGCCCGAATGACTGCGGACATTCCTCGCGGAGTCCGCTCCGCTGATAGTACGCCCGAGTATGTTCGGGCCTTGAGAGTGACAGACACACATCACACGTGTGGAGATACTTCACTTTCCTCCGCCGTGTCAATGTGATGACGTCATCAAATGACTTGTTGACTCAACTTAGACTTTATTGACAGATAAGTCGTTAATGCCCTACCTTTAAGTATTTTAATTCTAAAGATAGATGCAGTATGAAAACCCCATTTCTGGGTGGTCTCACTTTCTTTGATGCAGTTGCACTTCCTGATCAAGCTATGACTTTTGTGTGTAGAAAAGCTATTGTCTGTGCACATCTGTCTGATTGTGAACATGATAATCATTTAAACATCATCCCATATCAAAAATATTACACCCATAAATTTGCTTGATGTATATTCAACTTATTCAGTCATCTATCAGCAATGCTTTTATATTTTCTTCCTACAGAGTTACTGTGGCAGCACATGGTCAGTCAGGTCTGCAAAGGTAGAACAAAGGTTGAATCCAACACAATTTTGCCAATCAAAGTCCAGTGACAATGTGTGTGCGCGTGTGTGTGTGTGTCTCTGTAAACGCATGTGTATGTACATCTATTGGAAGGAAGCCAAAGGTGCAATGTATATGATGTACTGTACAGATATAGTACACTTCATGTTCCGTACAGGTGGAGAATTGTGTGTCCTGCAGCCGATAGGAAAAGGACATTCAACAAGGAGGGGGGCTAAAACAATCTGTGTGTGTATGTATGTGTGTGCTCCCCTTGGTGGGCTCTGCAATTACAAGAAGCGTTTCATGTTTTGAACGCTTCTGAAATTAACCCCCTTCTTGAAAATGTGACATTCATGTTTGCATTCAGAATAATTCAGTCAGTAACAGTGTTAATGAAACCCACCCCTGAGAAGATTTCAACACATCTTTTTAAATGATAACGTCTCGTCTGCATTATCTGTTTGAATTATGGTGCACATGCAAAAAGCACATTTGAGACAAAAGATAAAATAACTGCCTGGACAAATATTCACTGCAGAGTGTGGATACCGGACCCAATGGCAACAGGACCCAATAAAGTGCTTCAAAAATGATGCTTTTCTGTCACCTGATGCAGAAGTTACTGTCGCCCTGGTTCCTTAGTGAAAATGCCTATCGGATTTTTTCCATTGAATTTTGGATTATTGCAGAAAATAAGCTCTTTGGCAAACAAACATTTATGATACTAACACATTTGTTCAGCAAGATAGTCTTCACAAATGAACACCACTTTTATGATTTTTGAAGCCTAATTTCAATCGCCAGAAATAAAAAGCTGACGTTACTACGTTTAAACGAACTACACCATGGTCTCATGACTTAATGTCGCCACCACAGCAAAGCTCTGAAGCCGTGTTCGACATTCTGTAGTCTCATTTAGCCACTTGTTAGCAACCGTCTTTTCTAAGACACATGAAAGCTTTACAATTGGGGTATTTACTGATGAATTTTAATGCGTAGAACAAAATGTGTCTTAAACTTTTGTTAACCACAGACATTATTTTCAGGCATCTAACCAAAAGCCCATTGACTTTGAAACAAGGGGGCCAGGAGTGGTAAAATGCTAATTAATTTTCGGGTTTTAGGACTCATTCCTGGGGCACTATATGGGACCCGATGGGTCAGGCCGGGTTCAGACAAATATTTACAAATTATCTTCGCGTTAAGGTGGGGTTTGGCTTAAAAATGACGGACCCACTGTCTGTGTGGGCTACTTCTTGTTCGGTGCTGGGGTTTGTTATATACAAGACAACACATGAACACAACACAGGCTATTTCAGAAGGCAAATACTCAAGCAAGTCAACTTGAGTTGACATGTTATGTCATGACAAAATTTGTCATTACCTAACATTATCACTGGCACCCCAAAGGGGGGCCCAAGGTACCCCTGATACAATTGCTGGCCCCCTTATCTACGCTCTCTTCAAAGCCAGACTCAAGTACTAAGTGTTTCTTTGCAAAAATGCATGCGTTTGGGAAGTACTGAGCATACAACTGGAAAAAATGACACCTGAATTATACTGCACAAATTGTGTGAGAGATTGAAAATAAGTGTTTAGATATAGTTTTGCTGTTGTAAAATGCTGTCCCCAAACAAAAAAATCAAAATTTAGCTGTTTTCCATGGAGACATGCAAGAAAAAAGTTCCCTTCACAAACTCAAGGCAACACAGGATCACTGACTAATTTGCAAATTGTCATTTTGTGGATTAAGTATTCCTTTAAGACTTACAATTATCAACATTTTTTAACAATAATGAGGTAACCTGGTCGACTGAATGGCAATTAAATAAAATGAACAACTGACAATATATGAGGAGCATAACAATACACATATTTGCACTGAACCGCTTAGTGCGAGGCTTTTGGTTCGTAACAAATTACAAACAAAAAAAAAATACGTTGAACTATCCTATTACATTTTGAAAATAAAAGTTACAGCTTAAATTGTGTTTGATATAATGTTCTCAGTACCACTGCGCTCAACAAGACCACCCACATGACAAATCAGGCAACATGCTGTCTGCCCTTCCCACCCCCAAACCAAAATATTCCATTCCAGTGAGTCACACTGGGAGGCATGCTATGCTACGCTAGCTTGTTGTAACATGGTTAGTAATGTCATTACCAGACCGGAAAAAGAAGATCCTCAAATAACTGTGAATTATGAAGGCAATGCCGAGAGTGGAGGACAAAAAAGCAACTGCATGTCACATGTGCTACATGATAGTAGGTTATTTCAGTAGTAATACTTTATTCATGTCAGCTCATTTATGCCAACATCATCCCAAGTGTGTAGGTGGAACTATATGAAATCAAGGGCAACACAAATGTTACATGCTACCATTATCACTGCAGCATTTAGGCAACCATTCCCAACTGATTCACGCATCGTATCTCTGACTTATTGGTCCTGAGACTACATACCTTCAAGGATCTCTGCACATATGAATGTGTGATGCATGTATGTGTGCATGCATTTATTCTCTATGCTGTGCGGTACATGATAAACTTTGATCTGCATTTATAGAACGGTTCTATCAGTGAAGTTTTATCGGGTTTGCGCTTAAGTGCTATCAGTCCACTCCAGATAAAGCTGAAGAACAATATGGCTTTGAGCAAACATGCTTATTTATGACATGGTGATACCCTGTGCATGACTTCATTGTGTCTGGACTTTCAGCCAATGTTTGCTCAATCAGATTGACTAATACTGAGGGTCACTCTCAGTAAACTGCAGCAGACCGCACTGCAAACTGTATTATGCAGTTAACAGTACTGCAGGTTAACGCTGGTTTGCGCTAAAATGGTACAATCTGTATAAAACAAAGGACTTTATGGTAAGCATATGAATGCAATGCATATTTAATCTATATTAATTCAACACATACTGGTAGACTGTGATGTTAATTTTTGGAGAATACAATCATCTTTTATGGGTTACCTATTACAGCTTTGATCAAGGATGAGCTGTGCTAAAGTTCAACTGAGACAGACTCAAGAACACTGAGTTATGTCATTTAATCTATCATGTTGCAGCACCTTCCATGCCATCCAATTTGGCAGAATCACAAGGAGTTGATATGAGCATTCGTCCCCCCAAAAAATGGCTGCAGTAGTGTGGTGCATTCAAAACTTCTACCATGTAAAATGGGCCACATCTGGACGACTTTGGCAACCACTTACAGAAAACAGGACTGGTTTCGCAAACATGGCTTAGATTAAGCCAGGAGTAGGCCTTAATGTGGACAAGTTAAACATTTAAGTGGCTTTCATGAAAGTGGCTTAAATTTGGCTTAGTTTGTCTGCAACTATGGAGTCCCAGTGTACGGTAAAGTCCCGTTTCCACCGAGCAGTATGGTTCGCTTCAGTTCAGCTCAGTACGCTTTTTTTCTGTTTCCACTGTGAAAAGTTGTGGATGGTACCAATGGAACCGTTCTGTACGGTCCACATTTTTGGTCACCCCTCTGTTGGGGTACCTAGCACACAGATCTGGTACTAAAAGGTGGAGCTGTGAACACTGCAGTCTGTTGATTGGTCAATAGAGGATGGTCACTCTGGTCAGGGCTGAGTTGAATTATAAAAATAAAGGATGCCCTGCTGCCTCTTGCAGTAGCTGTAGACTGACTAACTTTTAAGGTGGAACGGTAACTTGTAATGTTACTCAATGTGTGGGTTGACGACAAGAATCCATCAGCACACCTTAAATTTCAATGTAACAACTTTGACAATTTAATTTTTTATTGTCTCTCTCTTGGATGACCCAAACTTTTAGTAATGGATCTTCAAGCATTTAAAAATATATATTAATTTCCACCCAACTAAGTGAACTGTATATATCCCAACCCTCACTTGGGGAAAAAAACAGAAGCAGTGCGGAACATTGTTCAACACTAAACCCCTGAGCTTGCCTGAGGAGGACTAAATGCACAAACCCACTATTTCTAAATATCCCATAGAGAGAGACTCTCACTGCAGCCTGTTCTATGTTCTGAAAATGTTGGCGTGCAGCCTCGTTCTGTGGACGATAAACAAGGTGCAGACTGATAAAGGAGGAAATACAGTGAGAGCTGGACAGAGCAGTAGGTGACAACAACCCCGTCCACATTTAAGAGTACTGTTTGCAGTCGAGAACCCAGAGTCTAGGTACCATGACTGAAGGGTTACTGTTGGTTCCAAAGGTACCATACCAAAAGTGTTTGGTGGGAACGGGGCTCTAAATGAGAACACACGCACATGCTGTTGGTCTCACGGTGCCCATGAAAACCGAGAATGGAATAGAAAACACCATTACTGGTGTGAAACTTGAGACCAAACGATGGCAGAGGCCAAATTAATTTGTTAAAGAAAACACTACTAAAACAAATTGTGTCAAACCATCCAGTAACTAAAAGTAAAAATCGTACTGCTGCTACTGAGCAAAAGAAAAAGAGTGGTTGGGCTGTGATTTGCAGTGAGTTCAGTGCAAATGAAAATGTAACCACAAGGACAGTACAACGTCAGGTGAGCTATCTTCATAATTATCAGTATCTCATAATTCTTATTTTATTATTTTTTATATTGTTTATATTGAGTGATATCTGCCTTTATAGACTCTGTGGGAGAACCTTAAACTGGCTTTAAAAATAGATAATGCAGACAAGAGAGGAGCCATTTACAACTAGTGGTGGGCCTAGTGGGAAAAAAGAAAACCCAGGACTCATGAAGAGTTACTTGCTGTCTGGAATAAGAGAGCATCAGCAGCCTCTGGATGGTATACCAGACAATGATCATTTAGACAGCTCAGAGCACAAATGGTAAACACACCAAAGAAACTAAATTAATTACTTCACTTGGTACAGTATATACAGCATATTCCACTGTCTATGCCAATCTTTATTATGCTTTTATTCGAAGGACCATAGGAGTGTATTTGTGCTGCTAACAGTGCTAACAGTGAAAGTAATTGTAAGTACAATGAGAATTTTGTAGTGTATTACACAAAACTGAAACTGATTTTTCCAAACTCCAAACCAAACATACACTTGACCAACCCTCTGGTGCGCATATGAGCTCTATTGTATCTTTGCTGCTGAGGTGTTGTAGGATTTAGGTATGGCGTGAATCGAAGGATACTCTGGTCAAACCTACGATCACCAAGTCGCAGTCCACTATGTTGTCCGATCTGAATTATGAGATGCACCTTTCCAACAGGCAACAATGTTTCAAAAAAACTCTAAATTAAAAACTGCATACATCCTGAACATTCATGGAAAAGCAGTTCCTCCTCAGCATCAGGAGTTGATGAAAATTTGATGGGCACATGACATCCATCTACACAGCCAATTATTCTTGGACATTGCCCGTATTCATAGAATTCCACGGTATAGTCAGCTTGGCCTGCAGCATCAGAAAACTTAAAGTAAACGCTCTGAAGTTCAAAAATGGCTCTGCAAACTTGATGAACTATTCTGCAAACAGTTGCCTCACTGGCACCGCACAAATCACCAGTTTCACAACGAAAGCCTCCAGATGCCAAAAACCTAAACTTTATCATAACCTGGAGAGAAGTCGGTGCAGGCCTTCCTCTGGCCCTTATATAGCATGACGGTCTTCATTTAGATATTCCAAGTAGTCTATTTCAGGTAATCCATGCTCTGTCACAAACATTGTAAAGCAGAAGTTAAACCTGCCTCCTTGGAAGATCAAGCTTCATTTTAGTCCTGGAGTCGTTCTTATCCTCCCTCTTGCAACCACCTTAATTTAATCCAGAACAGGCTAAATCTACAAGTATTTTAAGATATGTCTGTGCCACTATGTCCCTTTGAGCTAAGAGAGCTTAAATGAGCATTTTAGTCAGGCACTAGGCTTAAGCCTTGTCTGTGAAACTGGCCCTAAATTTTGCTAGATTTACATTTGGATCCTGCATTGTGCCTATCGCACTGATGAACAAATGGCCGAGTTTGCTTAATTTGATGCACCAATGACAATGGTTTTACAAAGATATTAGTAGCTTTGCTGTTTCAAAGGAGCTGTATGCAACATTCAGAGCATATTTATGATTCAGAGTCTGGGGCGAGATAGTCTGCATATGGTTCTCAACATTGAGGTGTTTGAGCTGGCGGCTAGCAGCTAACAGTGCAAACAACGGCAAAAGTGCTCACAGAACTTGCACTGTTTAGGGTTCCCACACATATTCATGGACAAAATGTCCAAACTTTTCCAGAAATATTCAAGGACCAAGGATCAAACGTATCAGATTCAACCTCTATTCAAACATTATTTTAGCTGGCTGGCATACAGGAAGGGAGAGAAGTATACCGGGAGAAAGTGACGAAACGTACAAAATGGTAAACAGCCAAAGAGAATTAATTTGCTCTTATCATTACATGGAAAGTTATCCATGGAAGATTATTGCAACAATTTCATTATACACAACAAAATTCCATGACTTTTCAAAAACCTTCAATGACTTTTGACTATTTCCATGACTTTTCCAGGCCTGGAAAATGTGCTTGTGAAATACCATGACTTTTTCAGGTTTTCCATGACTGTATGAACCCTAACTGTTAACCTGAGGGGAACCAGAATGTGGGCGCAAAGTTTACTCGACAACGCTGTTCTGTTATTAGAGGTAACGGCAGTATGAGTGCACTGCAGAGCGGCAGCAATTAGCTAGCCAGTGGGATACACACACAGCAGCCCTTTTTAAATAGGAATTGTGCAAATTTGCAGGAAAGCCCAATCAGTCTTTTTTCAGCATTGGCAGTATAAAAACAAAATCGGGGAGTGCAGCAAAATGCCGCCTACCTACTTCTGTTCATACAGAATGTGCCTTTTTCGGGGCAATGGGGGGCGTGAGCAAATAACAAAACGTGTAGCTCAGTGTGTGACGTAAACAGTGACGTGCTCCGAGGGAAGCCGCAGCTAGTCAGTCCTTCGGCGATTCTCTCATAAACTGGCCCGTCCTTCACTGTCCCCGCCACTTAATGGCGTCTTCATTTGCGAGGGCAAGGAGGGCACGCAACACTCTGTCTCCCCAGTTGCTCATCTTTACAGTGTCTGTCAGGTTTGCGTTTCCCTCTTGCTACTAGTACTAGCTGCTCATTCTTGCTATCAGCTGTTTCCTGTTAGTCCACCACCAGTGGGTCACACGTGCGGCGTCATCAACAGTTCCTTCCACAAGTCATCAATAGCCCCTCCCGTGGCGGAAGGGCGTCTCGGTCTGTTTAAACCAAAAAGGTTTCGCCAATATGTCTACCCTACGAGGGGGAAAATTGGGCACCTTGGATCAATGGCTCTGTGTGTCTAAACGCTCACAGCTTGCCGGCAAAACGGCCCAACATTCGCCGAAAATCTGGCAGTGTAAAAGGGGCTAGGGACTCACATGGACTAACACGCATGCGTGGATGGTGGTTTGCTGCTATATGAATGCTCTGAATGTCTATTCCAGGACCTTTAAGAATTAGCATCATGCATTTATTTATTTATTTGTATCCCCATTACTCACTACCAGGGTAGCAAATACTTTTCTTGCCATCAGAAATGAGCAGAGACAGGGAGCGACCAGCATTTGAGTACCCTTTTCAAGCATAAAGACACAAAGTGCAAATTAATGTCAGGGGCAAATGACAAGATGCACAACTGTGGCCAATCACATCAGCTCCTCTCAGAGCAATGCCCACCATGACTTGCTGACAGTTTGGTTTTAGCAGCAAAACGTACAGCAATTTAAACAAGATCCTGACAACTATTGCTAATCTTTTACAGCTAAATATCCTCAGAATTGAAAGGCTGGTCTTTGTGTTTTCTAGGTATAATTCTAAAGTTTAATCCAATAAAAAATATTCTCAGAAATACCTTACATCTTGTGAGGTGATTGTGTTATTTTATGCCACTGTGTATCCTTGATTAAATAAAATATAATAAATAAAATATCCTATTTTAATTGTTATTTGAGGGGCCACATAATCTTTGGGTTTGCAAATATAAGCAGTCATGTTACATGATGACAACGCTGGGGCTTGCAGATTTGGCGTGCTGCTCTGCAGCACAATCCATACTGAGGGGTTGGGAAATGTGATTAAGAAGTCTACAGATAACCACTGATTACACAGAGCAAAGCATAGAGCTTATAACATCTGCACCGTTGTATCTCTTTGAAATCGTTATGTGTTAATGTTATCAAGCAGCTTGATCATGCATTATCAGGAAGCTATATGTTCTTTTTGGGCTTCATTTTAACAACGGGATATAATTGCATAACAAAGCTGAAGAGAACTTAGAAAATAAAATCAGTGTTCTCAACGGATTAAAGTGTTGACCTTTATGCCTAATGATACAGGCAAGAGTACCTTCAGCTCCCCTGCGGGGGGACTGCACATGTCTGCCTCCTGTGATGCAGGTCACAGAGTTTATGACCACTCTCGGCTTTATCAAGGTGGACAACGGGATTATGTGCCATTTCTTCCATTTCTTTTGACTAAAAAATAACAAGACCAAAGTTGACGTGATCTGCTCACTGTGGCCTGTTGTGTTTCTTCACCATCTTCTCTGATTTCTCACTCTTCTGCTCCTTCTTCTAATTATATTTTTCACCTGCAGCCACTGCCAGACTTCAAAAACTGATACCTGTTCAAAGTGGTTGCAGAGTATGTTCTTTTGTTTGTACAACCTAACATCACATGCTTAGCGAAGTCAGGTTGTGGGTAATGTCTGATTTCGTAATAAAACATTTCGAACAACAGGTCTTTTTTTACGAGAGTGTGCTAACAACTTGTTTCCCTTAAAGTATCCTCTCCCATTAGACCCTCTAAGATCCTTCGGAGCATGGAGATGCATTGCTATACTGCAATGAGGCTTGGCGGGATAATGCTTAGACTGTACATCTATTGTCTTTCCAAAAACAAAATTCTTAAATCTAATCTATATCTACATTTATATAAATATATGAGAATCTGGACTGATGGATTAAAGCGTCGGTTAAATGTCTAGAGAGGCTCAAGCCCCCTTTGGACTCTATCTGTGTACATGTCTGTCAGTGCAAACACTGTCAGTATCTGACAAACTTTTAAAAGGTCCTGATGGGGATATATTGCAACAGACCGTTACCCAATGTTCAGATGTAGTTATGTGATCAATGTACAAAACAGATTTTTTTTTAATAGAAAAACTGCTTGCTCTCAAACTTTGCAATGTTAATAAAAGATACTAAAAGACTTCAGCCGATTCAAGGGTTACTGCCGTTTATTTATTTACTGCATCTGCTGTCCCTGCCACAAACTAGACCGCCGTCCAATTTAAACAGAAAATCAAACTCTGCCTGAATCTTTGTGGATCAAAGTTCACCATCAACCCATATCAAAGTATGGCAAATGTTTTCGCTGTTGTCATTTTGGCTTGATGCGGTGGAAGCAGAACAACAACATCAAACTCTTTTACAAGTTACTAAACTGTAAGTACTATAACTAGAATTATTTTTACTGTAAAGATTAGCCACATTACCATCTAAAACATAGAGTATAGTCCTAATGTATGTAGTATTGTGTTTAATAAATGTATATGAAGATATCATTAAATAATGTAAAAGGGATGAAAAAATAACTTTCTGCCTAGTCAACTGCTGCTTTAACCGAGACTGTAATTAATGTGCATTCTCCCTGTTAAATGAACCAATAAATAAAATAACCAAACCAACATTAGATGATTAATCCAACAGCTGCTGCTACAATGCTGCTTTAAGGTTTGTTTTTTGGTCAATATCATCAACCGATAAAGTTGCTGATAAGTTTATTATCTTTTTTTTTTTTTTTTTTTTTTTTTTTTACATCTAGAGGGACTTTGTGTTTGGAGCACGCCTTGATCACTCAGTGTTCACTAATGGGTGTTTATCAGTAACCTAATTCACACTGGAGCTGCTGCCTTGTTAACTTCATTGATTGACTCTGCATTTTTACAGCAGAAGCTCATGAATATAAACTTGTGCCTGTTTATGGACCTTTGAAACGTCCATACCTAAATTTGGTCCATATGATAATCCAATAAATTATAATTATCATTAGACAGTGACCTGTGGAATATTTGACCCGGACATTTAAGTCAAGGCACACTCCTCTAGTCTAATCTTTAGTCATATAACAGTGAATCACAGAAAATATAATAATAAGTAAAATAAATGCGTTATTTAACTGACTACAAGTGTTACTTCTTTTATCGCAAAATGGATACCTGGGCCTACACATACCTGAAAACAGTAAAATCATTGTGACCACACAGGTACACTTTATCAATATTTAAATTATAAAAGAAATAGCGAAGAATCATAAAACCATCAGTGTCTGTTAAAGTTGAACTTTAATGTGCTATAATAAAACAAAATATATCATCAAAAGTCTTAAGTGCATTTTAATATCCATAAATTGCCCCTTTATTGCAGTTAAAAGAGTGCCTTTTGAGGACTGATTAGAAACGATCAGTTTTGAAAGCTTGTGTGCTTTGAGCAATGAGTATCTTTCTAAACCTTTTGCCTTTGTCCCTCCACACTGGAGGGTGGGGTGGACTTTGAGCGTTCAAACCACTGTCTGTGCCTCCCAGTCTCCCGACAGGGCCCAGCTGAGGATATAAAAGTCCCAAGCTGAAGCTGGGAAATCAGTCTCGTCTGAGTACTCGCCAATACCAAGGGAGAGAGCTTCAACGAACCCATCATGGGGGACTCAAAGCTCTGCCTTTTGCTGCTCCTCAGCATGTCTGCCTTGGCTTGTAAGTACTTTTTTGAACATTTCTCTGAGCATTGCACATAGTTTAACATACTGCTTAGTTAAACACTGTAATAGTTCTTTATGTTTATGTTTATGTTTATGTTTATGTATGTATGTTTTTTGTTTTTAAATCTTTGAAAGTATGATAAAATAGCCTTTAAAAATAACGTACAGATAAGTCATAAAAGTGAAATGTTACCCACCTATGTTTGGAGGCATGCTACAGTAATACAGGGCTGTCTCAAGGCAATTGAATTGAACGCAACTGGACTTAGTTTTGTCTTAGAAGACGTTTCACCTCTTATCCAAGAGGCTTCATCAGTCCATGCTTGTCTGACTAGGCGGGAACTAGTCTGACAAACTGGTGTGGAAACAACCCAGGTATTAAACCTCTGAGGAGGTCTTCACAAGGTTAAATACCTAGGTTGTTTCCACACCAGTTTGTCCAATTAGGTTCGATTCAATTGCCTTGAGATAACTATGACCTGGATAAATGAGAATATCCACAGGCATAATACAGGGCTGCTACACACATTTTCTGTTTCAAAATTCCATACTTTTCCAGGGTCAAATTTCTAGACTTCTCTGCAGACTCTGAGCAAAAATATCTAGATGTTCATCATGTAAATACATTTTTAAAATACAACTGCTAACATCTGTGTTTCATTTTAACTATTTGTGCTGCGAAATAATTGCCAGAAGACTGTTGCTAGGTAATGTAGCTCATAAACATCAATTGACTGAATGAACAGTATTATATTAAAATCAAATTCCATACTTTTCCATGTTGCATAGCAACCCTGATCATAATTTTGACCTAGGACCTATGGATTTGTGTAGTTATAGTAGTTTAGTAGTTGTACATTACAATTACTAAAGAATATCCATCTTTTCTTTAACAGTTGCCCAAGATGACGATCAACCATCCTGCCCACGTAAGTTACACCAGACTACTTGCTGTGATCATGTCCATGCTAATAAGTTTATTTTTTGGTACTGACATCTGCTCTCCACATTGCAATTAATGTTACGGGAATAAACAGATGGCATACAAAATCTGCTCTTAACAATGATCTTCTCTTCTAGTGGCCCAGAGGTACAAGACCCTACACAAGTATGAATACCAATATGAAGCCGAATCTCTGAATGCCATCAACGGAGCCTCGCAGCTCAAGAACGGACCCAAGGGCGCTTGCACGGTACGAGAAACATCATTCACAGTTATCTTTAATCATCTGATTTTTCTCTTTTTCAGAGAGTGAGATTAAAAAAAAACCATTTACCTTTTCTCACAGGTTGTAATTGAAGTACCTCAGACTTGTAGTTTCATCGTTCGCACCACTGGCTGTAGCCTGAGTGAGGTGGTCGACATGGACGCAGATGGCAACCCTGTGTTTGGTCCTGCACCAACCTCTGATGCCTTTGCTGCTGAAATGGAGAAGTATGTTGATTAATGAAAATCCCTGAAGTCGTAATTATTTTTTGTGGATCTTTTACCACCAATGAGATCTTTTCTGAGGTTTTCCAGTGGGAAGTGAATTAAAACATCGTGCCTTTTATTTTAGGTATCCTCTGAAGGTTGTGGTTGAGGGTATGTACGATGTGAAGCTGTACCCCGAGGACGGTGAGACAACAACTATCCTAAACATCAAGAGGGGCATCATCTCTGCCCTCGCTGTGCCTCTGCTGGAAGAAGACAAGAACAAGCACATGGTACATTTATTAACCAAGAAAATGCTTTAAAAAATCTGCATATTTCAGTGTCATCTTCTAAATTAACCATGCCGATAATTACAGTTTCAAAAAACTGCCAGTAGCCCACTCTAAATATGTTATTTCCCTCTATCTATTTCAGCCAACCATCCATGGCAAGTGCAGGACCTATTCCACCGTTAATGCCAGACAGGATATTGCAACTGACATCAGCCTCACAAGGGACCTGTCCAGATGCAGCAAATTTGTCCCAATCAGAGATGACACCAGCCCACTGGCACTCATTTCTGGCATGGTAAGATATCCTATTGTATGTACTGCCAACATAAATTTTTGAAAACAAAACTTAAAGAGTTAAATTGAGCTGTCATAGCTTCAATGTTGACAAATCAACAAAAAAAAAGCAAAACAGGGACTCAAACTTTATGGACTAAATATTCAGTAAAAGGACCCTTCACCCTGCCACACATTGATCTATTTGATTGACAGGATGCATCTGGAAAGTACAGTGCAAACTATTCAATTCATTTATTTTGAAAGATTCATTGCATTAATATGATAATTTGTCTATTTTCAGCACTACCCTCTTGCTCAGCTGGTCAGGAGCTCCCAGACCTGCAACTACAAGTTTGACAATGAGAAGAAACACATGACCTCTGGGTCCTGCACTGAGAACCACATCCTCATTCCCTTCTCTCACAAGTAAGTCCAGTCTTACACTGCACTCTATACTGTGCTCCTTTATGTAAGTGTACATACTGATATGTAATGCACAGGAGACTGATTGTAAGCATTTGTTTTCTTCTCACAGGGGAAAATATGGAGTTACCAACGTTGGAAAGCAAGAACTGACTCTGGTTGAGGTCTCTCCTCACAATGAAAGAGTTTTTGACCACAGTAAGCCCTTTGTGTAATTTTCTTCTCATTTAGCGTTAATTGTTTTAAAATGGTAACGAAAGCAAACACTAAGTCATTACAATCAATGTTGCTTGTGTATTATAGGTGACACTGTCCAGGGTCTTCACATGGAAGTTGTCAAGGACAAGAGTGCTGTCCAGGACAAGGACGCAGCTC
This sequence comes from Epinephelus moara, assembly GCF_006386435.1. Classification (NCBI taxonomy): domain Eukaryota; kingdom Metazoa; phylum Chordata; class Actinopteri; order Perciformes; family Serranidae; genus Epinephelus; species Epinephelus moara. The sequence goes on along the minus strand of NC_065517.1, from coordinate 23,056,798 downwards.
TGAACCTCCTGAGAGAACTGGCCAATCTGCCCGAGACCGAGGGTGATAGGAGGGCCCACCTCTTCCACAAGCTTGTCACTATGGTCCATGGAATGAAGACTGAGACCCTGAGTCCCGCCATTCCAGAGGCTCTTGCAGTGTCCCGAGTCCTGACCTACCAGGTTCTGGTGCAGTGTGGAACCCCTGAGTGCAGCAGTGCCATCATGCAGATCCTCAGGACTTTTGACACCTCCTCACTTGAAGTGGATGCCAGTGTTTTTGCTTTGGGACTCGTGTCCAATCCCTCTGACCTCCTGATCAATGACATGCTTGAGATGGCCAAATACAAGCCCAGCAAGCCCATCATGTATGCCCTGAGCAATGTTGTCAAGAGGTGAGTGAAGTTAACCACATTTTATTCCAGGTTTAATATCTAAATAATATTTCAGTAGACGTTTTCCACTCTGTGAAATAAGATACAAAGGCTTTAAATTCTAAATGTCTTTTTTTCTTCGACAGGTTTTACAAAGCTGAGGGAAAACTGATCCCTGAGATCTTCTCAGTTGCTGAGTTCATGGCTGCCCAGTTGGGTGACTGCTCTGGTGACATGGAAAACACTTTCATGACATTGAGAGTGGGTAACTTTCCCTATAGATCAACATTTCAGTGACTGCCAACCCCAAAGTGCACAACATAAATGTGTCATTTGATTCTAGGTTATTGGCAACATGGCTCCAGCTCTGGTATCTGCTGGTCCTGCACTCAGATCTGCTGTGATCCAGTGTGTCAACCAACCTGCTGCTTCCCCAGCTGTGCAGCAGGCTGCCATCCAAGTGTTCAGGCTGACTCCCGTCCCAGAGGAGGTGAGTCAAATTATTTCAAAGCTTTGACACATCACTGGAGTAATTACTTCTACTGGTTACTCATTTCATCCATGTTTAATGCTCACAGGGCAGAGAGGTTCTCATGCAGGTGCTTTTGGACAGCGCTAGCCCCATGCAAAAGCGTATTGCTGCATATCTGGTGCTTATGAAGGACCCCCAGCCCACTGAGCTGGCCCAGCTGGCTGATGCCTTGCCCAAGGAGCAGGACAAACAAGTCAAAAGCTTCGTGATCTCCCACATCACCAACATTTTGTCCTCAACTGAGCCAGAGACCCAAGAGTGAGTGAAAAGCAGTCACGGCTTTTTATTTATATTTTTTAATGTGTTGTTTCACTAAATGGTAAGTGGGTGTCTTTATTTAATAACCATCAGATGTTTACCACTAACACTTTGTTCTTTCCTACAGACTGAGACAGAAGATTCTTGATGCCCTGCAGGGTAATGAGATCGGATCCACCATGGACCCCACCAAGTTCTCTCGCAACTACAAAATGGGATCTGTGGAGGGCAACATGATCTTTGAGGGTACCAGCTACCTGCCCAAGGAGCTCATGCTTGAAATGACTCTGAAGGCATTTGGCTTTGACATCGACATGATGGAGGTAAACATTTTGAGCTGTTTAATTTAAAGTGTGCTTTGAGAAGTTTTCAGTCAGCTAAGTTGTGACACTGAAAAATGTTGTCACCTTTACAGATTGGTATGGAGGGAAAGGGATTTGAGCCAACTGTTGAGGCCCTGTTTGGAAAGAATGGCTTCTTCCCCGACACTGCCCTGAAGACAATGTACTTTGTCTCTGACAACATGCCAGTCAGAGTCAGTGAGATCCTGCAGAACATTCTCCCTGCTCTGAGTCAGTGAGATCCTGCAGAACATTCTCCCTGCTCTGAAGAACAACAGGATGAAGAGACAGGTACTCAAACCAAACTGCTTTGTCCACATGATTAAAACAACTCTAATTATGATAATCAGTTTTTTGATAAAGGAAAAATCTTGTAACAGAGCAAACACTTCTGTGTTTAGGCCTCACAAAACTTGATGAGGGAGGTCGGACGCAACCTCAACAAACTGGTCAGGGACATGAAGATGGCAGAGTCTCCAGAGGCAATGGTTTACATGAAGCTTTTCGGAAATGAGCTGGGATATCTGAAGACCAACGAAATGGAGGAGATGGCGTACTCTGCTGCCATGATGATTGACAGCATGTTCAAGATGTTCCCAACTGATGTTAGTTACTTTTTAAAGAGCATATTTGACTATGACAATTTGCATTGACTTAGAAAACCATGTAAATGATTTAAATGTCTGATGTGTTCTTTGTTTGCCAAAGATCATGAAGGCACTGATGACCAAGGCTGACAACACAATCTTTGCCCACTACATCTTCATGGACAATGAATTCTTCCTGCCCACTCTCACTGGTGTGCCTCTGAGGATTGAACTGTCTGGTGCTTTCACCCCTGGCATCAAGGGAGGACTTCAGATTGCTTCAGACATGGTAATTATCCAATAATGTGTTTAAATGCCACCAATAACTTTTTTTTTCTTTTAATAAACTGCATCAACACAACTCTTCACAATTCTCCTGTGTGTCCATGTAGAGTGAGGTGACTTTCATGCCTTCCGCTGGCATTGAGTTTGTAACTCATGTTGGCGTCCACATCCCTGAATATGTCAACTCTGGATTAGAGATGCACACCAACTTCTTCCATGAAAGTGGGCTCAGTGCCAAGATGTCCATGGAACCTGGCAATATCAAGCTGACCATCCCTGCTCCAGTGAATCCTATGAAAGTCGTCGAAATGACGTAAGCCTAAGAGAAACTTTCGAAAACACAATGGTCAGAAAGTGCTTTGCAACTGTGGTTGTATTCCAGCTGTTAATTAGCTAATCTGATGTATAAAGGGAAAAGCCAACGAGCTACCTTTTTTTTCTTTGTATAATCCTGGCCTCACACAATTTAGGAGACCTTATGTCTTGATTGAAACAATTTCAACGTTTCTACAGTTAGATTAAAACAGCCAAAGTTGCATTTTAACTTTTCTGTATTTAAAATTTAGAAACACCCTGTGGGCAGTGACTGGATCAGAGATGAAGACCATCCCCTCTATGCTGATGGACAAGGTTGATGTCAGCGAGTGCACTCCCTTCTTTGCTGGAATGAAATACTGCACTGCTCTGCAGTACACTGATGCTTTCTCTCAGGAGACAGCCCCCTACTTCCCCTTCACCGGGGACAGCAAGTGAGCAAGATGTTTTAAACCACAAGCACATAATTGTCTTTTAACAAAAAAATGAATTCTGCTAAATTAATTGCATTATCTACACAGATTCGCTGTGGAGCTCCACCCTACTGGTGAAGTCACTGAGTACACAGCCACTGTTGCCTACGAGCTCCTCAAGGAAGGAGAAGAGGGCCGGCAGAAGGTTGACTCTGTGAAGTTTGTTCTGAGGGCTGAAGGTAATGAACAATATTGAAAAATCTTTCTGAGTTATCACTAGCTCAATTTTGAAAGTCTCTGACATTTAGTGGAGTAACGTGATATTAACATATTGGTTGGTCAACAACAGGCACAGCACCCACTGAAGCCAGAGCAATCATGAAATATAACAGAAGGAAGAGCATCATCACAGCTGACATCCAGATTCCTGACTATGATGTGGAGGCTGGACTCAGGCTGGGTGTTGTTGATGGAAACACCAAGGGAAAAGGAACTCACTCCATTTCTCTTGACTTGATAAACAAGAACATCCCTCAGCTCTCCCTGGTTGGCCGTGCCAAGTAAGAAATCAACCATAAATCCTCATGATAGAACATTAATGTCACCCTCATCACTGAACGCACGCTAAGTTGTTGGTACATTTTTCAGTCTGAAGGAAATGAAGGAAGGTATGCTGCAAGTCCAACTTCTTGTCCCCTCAATCAATGCTGATGCCACTGTCACTGCTAACATGAAGCGCGATGAAGAATTGGAATTGGAGCTCAAGAATGAAATCAAAGTCATGGCTGCCAGCTCTGAGCAGACAATCAAAATGAAATATGGTAATGTAATTTTCTAGTTACTTTTTTTTCAGAATATTACATAACATTTCATTTAACAGTTGCTGATTTATTAGACAGATGTATATAAATCTTGATCACATCCTACATCTAACTACATATGGCATTGTCAGAATTGTGGTTAAAATCTGGGGCCCAAAATAGGGGGGCATTTTGCGTGAGAGAAATTGCCATATTTGACTTTGTTTAGAGTAACTGCACTCTTGGATTTACTTTTACAGAAATACTTCCTTGTATGTCAGGATTAAATTTATTGTTCTCTATTGTTGCAGATGCCAGCAAGTTTGAGGTTGAGTTCAAGTCTGATGTACACGCTGAGCCACACAGTACGCCATATGCTGATATGATTTATAACTATGGCGACAAACTTATTGACATGCAGGTGGGACAGACTGACATGAAAGTCCGTCACATCTTTAAGAAGTTTGGAGAGGTATGAATCTTGGATTTTGCAATTATTAACATTTTCTTTGATAAAAATTTGGAGCATAACTATAACACTGCTTGGTGTCTTCTTAGGCAGCAAACAACTACATGGAAAAGTATGGCGCAGACATGCCTTACATTCGGGACTTCAGAGTGCCGGATATGCCTGAGATTTCCCTGCCAGAGACACTGTTCCTGAATAAGTAAGTTTAAATACCTTTTGAGGTAAATGTTTAAATTATTCTTTTCTTTCCGAAACATTTATGCATTTTGCTTTTTTCTTTATAACAGTGAGGCAAAGGCTGTCTACTACTTCAACAATGAGCGCTTCACCATTACTATCCCTCTCCTTCTTGGAGGAAAGTCAACAGAGGATCTTAACTTCCCACCAGTTTTGACCACACCTAGCCTGTCTCTACCCCAGTTTGGACTGGAGATCGCCTCCATGGAAATTCCAATCCCAGAGCTTGTTGTTCCTGAGGACATTACACTGTCCATTCCTCTTTTTGGCAAAGCTGAGGTTTCAACTCTGATGAAGAGCAACCTATATGACATGGAGGCCTCAATGGCTGCAGGCAAAGATGTTGTGGAGACTCCAAGCTACTCAGCTAAGTTTGATGTGAAAGGAACCTCTCCAGTTGACATCCTCTCAATAAAGATTGCAGGTATTTTATAGTGAATGTCATCCATGAATTTAGAATTTACATTTACATTTTGATCCTTCACTCTTTTAAGTTACCAGCTTCCACTGATGTGAAACAATGTGACTTAATTTGAGTTACAAGATTACAGTGTTCCATGATAGCACTATGCTAAACGAATAATTTAGATATATTTTTGTATACAAACACATGAATGAATCTCAAAGTTTTATTATCAGTTGTCATTAATCTTCTCTTCTTTTGTGTTTTATTTAGGCTCTGGAATGTTGGCCACCACTGATTCCATCAAGGCCGAGTTGAAAAGCTCTTTGACTCATAAATTCCTTGCAGCCAGTATTAGTATTGTTGAGGATGCAACCATCACAGACAAAATCAATTTGAAATCAAGCAGCAAGATTGAAGCCAATAGCCCACTGGGTCTCAGTATGGCACTTGAGCACACTGGCATGACTGGATTCAACACTGAAGAAATCTCTGCTGACAGCAGCTTTGACGGAATGTTCAAGGCTGGACCCATGTATGGCAAGACCACTTCAACTCAGGTGTTTGCCGTCTACCCATTCAGGCCAGAGGCAACGATTGACTCCACTGTTAAGGTTGACTCCACCATTGTTAATGCCCAGAACACAATTGCAGCAAACCTGGCCAATGGTGAATTCTCACTTGTGTCTAACACCAATGTCTTTGAAGACACCTTGACCCATGTTGCCGAGCTTTCCTTCNCAAGACCACTTCAACTCAGGTGTTTGCCGTCTACCCATTCAGGCCAGAGGCAACGATTGACTCCACTGTTAAGGTTGACTCCACCATTGTTAATGCCCAGAACACAATTGCAGCAAACCTGGCCAATGGTGAATTCTCACTTGTGTCTAACACCAATGCCTTTGAAGACACCTTGACCCATGTTGCCGAGCTTTCCTTCAAAGACAGCAAGCTGTCAATGAAATGTGACGCTAATGCTCTTGCTCTTGGCATGACGATCCGCAACCAGGCTGAAGCCTCTGCTGGTGCTGGTGAAGTTGTCATGAGAATGGAGACGAACGCAGACCACTCTGAAAACCGTGTTTACTCTCTGCTGACTGCCTCTCTTGATGTCAATGGTCTGGCTGTAAACAGTGATGCCACAATGAAGCTCCTTGAGAATGAGGCTACTCACAAGGCTACTCTGAAAATGAACAAGGATGGTTTGACCACAAGTGGAACAACCACCCTCCAGAGCCCCCTGTTCCTGGAAAACACCTTCAATGGTGGGCTTGATGCTTCAAAGGCTACTCTATCCATTACCAACAAGGCTGCAATGCGCGACACAAAGGTCGATAATGCCAACACTCTGACCATCACTCTCTCTAGTCTTGACTTCAACTCAAAGGCTGAAGCCACTGTCAGTGAGTATTCCTCCTACACTCATGATATCACCATTGACCTGAAACCCTACACTGCCTCTGTTAATGTTCAAAACAACCTGAAACTTCTGGAGGCCAACTTCAATAATGAGGCTCAGCTGCAGGCAGAGCTTTACAAAATGGACCTGACTGGAAGCATGAAAGCAACCTATGGTGAGGAAGAGTTCAAGCACACCTATCAGGTAAATTATGTGGACATGACTGGTAACGCAAAGTGTAGCACCACTGGAAAACTCTTTGGAACCCACATGAGCCAAAACACTGAGCTTGAAGTTATTGGTCTTGCTGCCATGATCACCAATGATGCCCGCTTCAACTCCCAGCCAATGCGCTTTGACCACACCATCCGTTGCAGCATTGTTCCTTTTGACTTCAACCTTGATGCCATTTTCAATGCTGATGGAGACATGACCATGTATGGAAAGCACAGTGCACAGCTCTATGGCAAGTTCCTCCTTAAAGCACAACCCCTGGCTTTTACTAGCTCACATGAATGCAGAGTGTCAGTAAACCAGCAGCTAGATTCCGGTTTTGCCCTTGAGACCACATTTGATAACAAGATGGACACTGTTCTGTCACTCCAGGAGCAGAAGGCCAGTTTAAGAATGAAGTCTAAAATGAATGAGCATGCCATTAATCAGGACATGAGTGTTTACAACACTGCTGAGAGAGCTGGAATTGAGGTTTCTGGCACCTTCCTCACAAACATGCTTAATGCAGACTCCACGGAGACCCAAGAGTTCACCATGTCTTCCTTCCTCAAGTATGATAAGAACACATGTAGTCAAATAATTCAGCTCCCTCTACTTGAAAATCTGCCTGCTTTCTTGGAAAGCATCAAGGGCATTGTTGTGCGTGTTGCAGAGGCACTGCAAGACTACATCAACAATGACGTGATAAGGGCTAAACTTGAGGCTCTTCCCGAGCTTGTAAGTGACTTTATTTCTCAACTGCATATAGAAGACAAGGCTGTTCAGCTGAAGCAGTATTTCACTGATTTTACCCAAGAATATGTCATCTCCATGGAGGATGTGGAAGCCTCTTTGACTAATCTGAAGGTTTCTGTTACGAAACTGTTGGCTGATCTCACGGTTTATATCGAAAACTTTGCTGTAATGATGAAGGAGATTATTTTAAGTGGCACACTCCCTGAAACCCTCATGCAGAACATCCAGGAACAGATGAATGCAATTAATGAGGAGTATGACATCAAGGGTACTGTTGTGTATGTGATTGATACCATGAGGGAGATGATCCAGCAGTTCGACCTGGAAAAACTGAAGGGCAGCAGCATCGCATTCCTGTGTGATATTGATTCCAAGTTTGAAGTCAAGGCTAAACTCCAAGAGATCCTAATTAATATGAAAGAAGTAATTGAAAAATTTGACATGCAGACATTTGTAACTGACCTAAAGGAGTGCATTTCATCCCTCCAAGATTTCATCATGTACCAAGTGAAAAGGATTCCCGCAGAGATTCTTCGCGATTTAACAGATACCATTAGAGATATGATTCAGGACCTTGACATTGTAAGTAAGATCAACACATTCTATGCCAAACTGAGAGAGTTGATTGTAAAGTTTGAGGCTGACAAAATGGTTCAGGCTGTCTTGGAAAAGGCTGTTGATCTCATCAAGCAGTTTAGAATTGAGGAAACTATTAGGGATGTGGCCAAAATGGTGAAGGATGCGGACATTCTTACCAAATTCATGCAAGTCTTCCAGAATGCTATTGACTATTTGAAAACAACTGAGGTGAAGGACATAATTAAAGAGCTGAATATGTACATTGAAACAATTGTGCAAAAGCTTAAGTCTTTGGATTATAATGACTTTGTGGAAACTGCCAATCAAGTTATTGCAGAGTACACAGTTAAGGCGAATGAGCTGATCAGGACTCTTGAAATCCCCCAGAAACTTGAGGCAACAAGAGATTTTGTCAACCTTGTCTTCGCCTCTTTTAGAGGTTTTATGGAAAGTCTGAAAGACATCAAAGTGGCAGAAATGATTAAATCTGTAAAGGATTTCATTGATCATGGTGTGCTTGACAACCTTAAGGGATTTGCAGAATATATAAAAGATAAAATTACAAATCTGGATATCACAGCTGAGATTACCTCTTATCTGGACTTTGTGAGCAAATTTTACAAACAGATTATTACCTCTGTCAAAAAGATGTTCACCAGGATGGTTAAGACAATTAAGGAAGTGGCACCTGAGCAAAAGATCATCAGCGAGATTCAGCAGATCATTGAAGGGCTCCTTACTGAACTTAAAAAGGCTGAGTTGAACACACCATCCTTCTTCATTCCTTTCACTGATCTTGCTGTACCTTCAGTGAAATTCAGCATGGACAAGCTTGACCAGTTTGAAATCCCAACACAGCTTGACATCCCTGACTTCACCATCATGGGCTCCTACACTGTGCAGGCCACATCAATTTCACTTGATGACATCAAGCAGAGAATCATTGCACTTATTGATTTCATTGCACACTTTGAGATAAATTTGCCTGATATGGATGCTTTCTTTGGAGAACTGACCATGAACTACCTTCCTTCCATGCCTGAGATAACCCTTCCAGAAATCTCTCTTCCTGAGATCTCATTCCCTACCATCCCACAAGTTCCTGTAGAAAAGCTTGTCAAGTCTCTTCAGCTTCCTGAGATCACACTGCCTACTATTCCAGATCAGTTTATGGTCCCATGCTTTGGTAAACTCTATGCCGAGATCAAATTCCAATCTCCCATCTACACCATCAAGACTTCTGCTGAGTTCCAGAACTCCACTGAGAGTGAAATGACACCTCAATTCACTGGATTCCTCACTTCCCAGGCCACATCTCCAAGTGCTGATGTTCTTAATTACAAACTTGACGCCACAGCTCGCATTGCAATCCCAAAAATGAGTCGCATTGTCCTTGCAGAGACTGTTAAATTCAGCAATCTTGCTCTTGGAGTTGAACATCAGGCATCTGTAACTCTCTATGGTCTATCAGCACAGGCCCAAGCGAAATCTACAATTAAGGTTATCACTACACCTTACACTGCTGATTTTATGAACACAGCCTTTATTGCAATCGAGGAAGGAATGACTGGCTCTCTTGAAACAACTTACCAACATGAAGTAGACCTCCCATTTTTCAGTGTCAAGAGTGTGGCCACTGCAACCCAGAAAGCAATTGCTCGCCAAGATGGCTACACCTTCACTCTGTCAGTTGACAATACAGGCACTGGCAAGTTTAATGCTGACGATGGCACCCACAAGAGCAACTTGCAACTGACACTCACTCCCAGCACTGGTAAACTAACTTTCTCTGGTGACACAGACTCTAGCCTCTTCAAGATGAAACAGCAAATTACTGCTGAATCTGCCACATTTTCGTACTTCAAGTTTAATATCCGCAATGAGGCAGAGGCACCAGTCATTAAGAACAGTCTTTGGGTGGCATCTGGAAATGCCAACCTTTATGATATGAAAGCTGAGCTGAGGGCAAACCATGACACAGAGCTTTATGGTGCAGTCAGTGGAGTCCTGTCCAATGGAATCCACGTTGTTGTCCGTCCTGTTGAGTTTGTCTTTGAATTCCAAAACAAAGGAAATGCTAAGGTCAACATTTTTGAAAGTCTGACTGCTAAGATAGATCTGCAGAATGACTACTCAGCCATCTTCAACCCCAACAGCCAACAGATGAACACAGTAACTTTGGCTCGTCTTAATCAGTACAAAATGTTCTACAACTTCACTGTTAACAATAATGAAAATCAGGCTGGCATCTTTGTTGACATGGACGGTGAGGCCAATCTTGACTTCCTGACATCCCCCATCAGCATTCCTGAGATTGATCTGCCTTTTATCAATTACAATACTCCAGCTATCAGCGATCTGAACCTGTATGAGCAGATTGGATTAAAGGACATTCTGACCACTACTGAGCAGTCTGTGGATGTGCACGGCAAGTTTGTTTACCAGAAAAGCCAGGCTGCCCCACTTGTTGATATGATGGGTCTGATCCAGATTCCCTCTATGGGCAACCTAATTACAGAGCTGTCCGTCAAGTCTGCCATCATTAATCTGAATGTCAATGCTGGTTTCTATGCTGAGGATGATCTTGTGTTCCGTCTGGGAGCTACCACAGCCTCTGTGTTTGAGGGTCTACAAGCTAAACTTGATGGCACCACCAGTCTCACCACCAAGAGGGGAATCAAGTTGGCCAATTCCCTGTCCCTTGAAAATCGTCACATCGAAGGCACTCATGACAGCACCATCAGCGTGAGTACTGAGACATTTGAAACTGCAGCCACTGTGGCTACTGTTGCAAAGATTAACCTTCCAATACTCAGCCTGGAGGCAAACCAAAATTTGGTTGTAGACACCAAAACCAAAGCAAATGCTGTCTCAACTTTGAAGATGAACGGTGATTTCAACATCCCTTTGATCAGGGCTATTGGAAAGGCCGAAGCAGACCACAGTCTGAAGCTGGAGGGAACCTTTGAGTATGTGTCTATGGAGTCAGTAACTAAGGCTAACATGGATGGCACAGTGCTTGAAGACTACCTCCTTTCGGGAGTCCTGGATAATGATGTTAATCTGTACCTGAATAATGATGGCCTTCGCTCCACCTCAAAGGTTATTGCCGATGCCAAGCTTAATCTAGGCCCCACCAAAGTCATTGGTATGGATGTAAATGAGAATCTTGCTGTTGAAGCCTCCCTGAGCCGTGTGTATGCAGTGCTGAAGTATACTGTCAACAATGAAGCAAACTTGTTTGAGTTTAACACCAAGGGGAAGCATGTTGCCCAGGCTACCATTGATCTTGCACCAATCTCTTCCTTGGTTGCTGATATCGAGATTGATGTGTCTCAGCCAAGCAGCCTGGGTGACCTCACCATCTTTGAGAAAATTGCAGCTGAGGTTACAGCCACCAAGCAGAAGATCTCTAGCAACAGCAAGTTTGTCAGCCCACTGTACACCACAAACATTGTAGCTGAAGTAGAGGGCGATGCTCCAGTCTTCAAAGTCACCTTCAAGTCCTCTGCCACCTCTGTCATTGTCTTCTTGGAATATGACATGGACGGTGAGTTGACGAAAAGCCCAAAGCATATTTATCTGTTTTATATTGCAAGCAATGTTTAGTACTATATCTTACAAAAATATATTTGTTTCAATAGCTTCTACTACTGTGAACTTTGAGAATGAGGCTCTGAACATGGTCGGCAAAGTTGGCCTGACACACACTGACTTGACCATGGACGTCAATCATATCATCACCCTACCCTTGAGGTAAAATTCTTCATTCAATAATCTACGTTAAATATTTTTTCCGATATTCAAAGTTTAAATTAACTCCTTTTCTTCACATTTTAGGATAGAGCCCCAGACTGATGACAGGTAAATACTTAATCGACTGTTTTTTCTACACTTTGGCTACATTTTTAACCATTTATATAAATGCGTATAAATCAGTTTCCTTTTCTATTAAATATCAGGTCATGAATTGTGATTTTTATTTGAAATGAATTCTTTCTCTTTCAGTTACTCTCGCCACACCCTGAATGTGGACATCACCAGTCCTACTTTCACCAATGCGAACCTTCGTTATACTGCTCGCACAGATGGTGTCAGTGCCTCAGTATCTACCCCATCCACTGGCTTCCTGGGCCTTCAGTTCAGTGGCAAAGTCCCATCTATGACTGCAAGAGTCTATGGTCGTTATCCTGTGAGTATTACTAACATTACCTTTTTGAGACAGTGTAAAACTAAATACCAAAATAAAAAAACTAAAACAGTATTCTATTTTTCTCTCCTCAACAGTCTGCCCCAGAGGTTGATGTTGAATTCTTGGTCATCAGATCATCTTCTAAGGATGCTGATAAGATGAACCTGCAGATTGCCTACAACATGGAGGCACCCAAAGTAATGCTCACTGAACTCAAGACGAGACTCCCTTCCATCATCTCAACTTTCACAACGTTTGCTGACAAGTACGAGATCACAGGGAAAATGGTGGAGTTGAAGAACTCTGTTGTTGACCGCATCAGCGAGGCCTACAATGCTGCAATCAACTATGACACTCAAATGAGCCAACTGTCAATCTTCTTCAGGAACATCATTGTCCAGTACCAGAAGACTGTCCAGGTAGTTCTGGATGCTGTTGTGAAGGTCTTAAGGGAAACCCAGTTCAAACTGCCTGGGTCTGATGAGATGACCACTCTCCCCGAGGTCCTCAAAAAGCTGACCACCAGCATTGCTGCTATGCTAGATACGACCCTCCAGGCTATCTATGACAACATGGAGGTTTCCTATAACTCCTTTGTTGAAATGATCAGCAGTGTAAAATTGCGCATGCCGGTAGGTGATGCAATCACTGGAGGCCAGATCTGGGATCAGGTCAGAACAACTTTCAAGAGCATCTTTGATGAACTAGTGGACTTTGTGAGAAATATGGAGAGTCTTGACACAATGCTAGTGAAGATGGGTGAGACCCTGAAGGCTATTGTTGAGAAATCTCAGGAGTTTGTTGACTCTATCAAGTCTGACTATTTAGATGCAGTGTTTGTCAACATCAATAACCTGTATCTTAGCTTTGTCACAGTCTTAAAGAATGGTGTTGACCAGATCTCTGCCCTAAATATGGAGCAGTTCAACAGTTCATTTGAGTACATTATGGACATGCTCATTTATGTCGTGGAGCAGATGAATAACACCGTGTATGGTTTCCTGCAGCAAGCTTCAGATGAGGTCCATATGAAAGTTAGTGATGGAAGGCTTGAGATTGACCTTCCATTTCCCTTCCAGCAGTGAGTAATCCTCACAGACTGAGGCCTAAGTCCATATGAAACACTACCATCTGTTTAATACATATGCTTGGAAGGAGTATGGACAATATCCTCGTTAACCATATTTATAACAATAAATTCAACAGAAACACCTGTTGTATCATTTCCATTTAGATGGTCTATTGTGTACAAACACTGAAAATGTAACATTTTACTGAAACTCACCTTCCTGCGAAGAGTGAAAAACATCAATAAAATACATTAATGCAATCTGTCAATGTCTGATTTCCTGCTTTTAGATGTTTTCTGGAATTCACATCAAAACTTTAAATAAATGAGAGCAACTGTTTAATCAAACTACACAGAAAAGGGTATTGCTTAGTGTTGCAATATAGTTTGCATTAATTGCAATTTATTTAGAGTCAAGATTCAAGCATTGATTGGTGTTTTTAAGATAAACTGCAGATGTGTAAAACTGACTAGTTAGCTGACCAATTAGCTGACTGTCAACCAAACGTGTACCATTCTCACCTAACTATGTAGTAGGTCAACTTAAGTTTTCTAAATCAGTGACTCGACAGTAAGACTTATTCACACAAATACACTGTAAAGGTTTAAATAATTCCAACACTAACAAATTAGAATTCAACACAATAAAGGAATGCATGCAAAACCATAGCAGACAATTAAACAAAACTGGCAACAGCAGCAACATCTACATACATACAGCCTGACATAGGTTGCCAGTTACTGAAATGATAAGCGAATGTAAAGAAAACACACACACACACACACACACACACCTTTGTAAGAGTTAGGGCCTGACAGAGACACCAACCAAACCTGGAAGAACTACATCCAACACAGGGAATCTGGTCACACTTGGGATCGCCTCTCGTTGTTTCACATAGACTAAAGCAGACAACTGACCAAAACACACATACAGTGTGTTTTGAACCTGTGACAGAAGAACTAACTAGTTCATAGCCTGCCTAAATAATTTGTAATGAATATGTTGCTACTGCAACTGAAAAGCATCTTTGCACTTAAGATAGCTGCTACTGTAAAAATCTCTCAAGGGAAGGGATGGAGGAAGAGGAGAAAATAGTTGAGGGAGTTAAAGGATACACTGCGTTTTGATTATGTTTGTAGTTAATCTAAAAAAAAAGGCCATTCAAATACAATATACAATATAAACTCTGGAAAAGCAAGAGATTTGTTAGGGTTTGCTATATGATAAGAATTAACACATTTTATGCGAACAAAGTAAGATAATTATAGTATGTCCATGTTTTAAAAGTTTTAAACGTTTTTAAAAAAAAGTGTACCAAAGGGGTGGGTTGACAAACCAAATAACCAAATGGCCAAAGCAGAGCACTTTCAGAAAGAGATGGATCCAGCTCTGTTTTGAGTAGGACCACTACAGGAGGTCCTCCCTACCAGTGGCCATATCCCTACACAACCAGTCCCCTCTGTGTCGAGACAAGCTCCCCCCAAACAGACTAATATAAACATTCTCACCCAGGACTCACTTTTTATCATCTTTCAAATATCTGATACAAAACTGCACTACAACTTTACAGTTTACCTGCATTTAATTCAGTTTGCACTGCTTGCACTGTGTCCACTTCATTTAACATGTCTACCACTACACAGCAATACACATATACAGTAAAATGTCTCCCAAAATTCTTTCTTATCTAAGCTATTGTTGAGTTTTTTTGTACATTATCTTTGTCTGTCTCTGTTGCTAAACTGCTGAATCTATATAGTATCTATCTATCTATAGTATAGACATGCCCAATAAACCAATTTTGAGTGGACGTCACAGTTACGTAACAGCAGATGCGTCCATACTGGTGGCAGAAAAACAATGGACATCAGAGAGAAACAGTTGTCATACAGTTATCTTGCTGTGCTGCTGAATGTCAGAACAGGAATACAGAACAAAATAACCTTTTTTTATAGAAAACCGTTGCCAAGGACACCGTGGTAGAAAATAAAGTTTGTCTCAAGTTAATTATATTCTCGATATTCAGGCTATAATTACTGATGGACGCTCCGTAGAGGAGTGTGTGTTTGGCTTACATGAACAGAATTACCGACGTGGTGAAAGATAATTCTTCATCATGAAAACTCACATTTGTCATGGATTTTACTGTCCTTGGTTAAAACTTGTGGAGACGTCTCCATATAATATAATTTAACTAGGAAGTAACAGACATCTTTTCAACTAGCTAGCTAACACTGTCTGCTCATTAACTTTTTGATCATAATAGAATATAGTAACTTTCACCACCACTCATTTTAAAAGGGACACTACAAGAAACATGCTCTTTGTTAAAATTATCAAATGGACATTGGATCATCATTTGTTTCTAGCTGTCAGCGATCAGCTACAGGGTGGGCTAGCTACATTAGCTACATCGCTAATGTAAGAGAGCCCTTCATTTTCCCTGCCTGGATGCAGATGGGAACCTATCTAAACACACATAGGCTATATGTTAAAATTAACAAAGAAAGTGTTTTGTCACGGTGGCCTTTCTAAACTAAGCAACGGTGAAAGTTAATATACTTTGTTTTGATCAAGGTGTTAATAAGCAGACAGAGTTAGCTAGCTAGCACGTTGATAAATTGTGCTTCCACATTAGATTATCATATGGAGACGTCTCCACTACTATCAATCAGTAAGGACAATAAGCCCAATCCATGCTTGAAAAACTCGAGTTTTTACAATTCTTATGATGGTTTATCTTTCACCACGTAAATAATTAAGTTATTCAATTAAGTCGAACACACACTCCTCTTTTGAGCATAAAAAAGCAGCAGTGATTACAGCCTAAATATTGAGATTCTACTTAACTGGAAACAAAACGTTTTTTTCCACTACACGTAGATCATTGAGTCATGGATATAAAAACCACTCATTGCAATAGGTTGAAAAATATAAACATTATAGTGCTTTTTACGTCCCTTTCTGCCACCAGTTTGGCTCCGCCCACAAAATACATCATCACTATTTACAAACACAAAAAGGGTCTATATCCACAGTTTAACTTGGCTTTTCGGGACCTTCTCTCTCCTTCACACAGATATGTATACGAGAAGCCAGTGCACTCCGTTACTTCCAGAGGATCTAATCAAGGGACCTACAATTACTTAAACCATTAGAAGGATCAATGTTGTTTATGTCATGTATAACAAGTTACATACCACAGACTGAAACGCATTAACTTCTCATGTATCATGATTTTAAAATCACAGATAAGACATATTCAGCCATTTGTGAACTGTTCATCTAAATTGAAAGCATCCAAATTGACTCTAATGGAACAATACTTGTGTCTCAAGCCAGGCACTCTCTCAGCTCCCTCTTGGGTTTTATGTTTGGATAAATATCACCTTCCTTGAAGACTGATCTGCATCTTCAAATCACAGTCACTAGTCATTTGACATCGTTGTGGGATATGTAAATGATAATTTCTTGTGATATTTCTCTATGAGTGGGTCCCGGTTTTGTTTATCTCATGCATGCAAATGAGGACATGCATGCAGGTTATCCGATACACAGTCCTACGAATATGGTCACACTATTCTACTGATCTACAGGTAGAGGTAACATGCCAAGATATGCAGCAATGCACCAGCAAAGGCAGGGAAGAAGACTGCAAACTAGCATACATGGATGTAAACAGTGCTGCATTTAACGTACTTTCAAAATCTGCTTTGCATTTTTTTTTTTTTTTACACAAACAAAGAATTTGACTGCTTTTTTTTCTTTTGTTTTTTTCCATTGTACTTAAAAAACTAAGAACAAGGGCAACAAAGCTGAACACATATAAAATATACAGTAAGTAAAACCTGTAGGATTAACATTGACAGTGAATGATGATATGAACATGTTACTGATTTCATTGTTTATTGGAGTAATGGCCTGTGAGGAGGAACTGTTCTTCCCACAGTGCACTTGACATGTTTGTTAGACTTTAAGAAAACAGAACGTTTGTTTGTTTACAAGGAAAATAAACAGGGCCTCTTCAAGTAGCCTGTCGCCCTGTCAGGAAAGCACAGACAGATCACTGATCGCTGTCTTCACTGACATCTAGTGGTGTAACCTGAGACTTGTCAAAACCAGTGACATTATACAGTATATGTGCTCATAAGGACGGCAGTTTGACATGATAAGCCTTCTTAGATTAGATATTGACAGCTTTCACAGCTACCAGGTAAGACACAATTATTTTCATTGCAGTCAAATCAGATAATTGAGTCTACTTGTAAGGTAAGGTTTGGTAAGAGGTGTAGGTTTAAAGACAAAGTAGGAACTTCTCTACAACATTAAAGGTCCTATTGATAACATTTTCTGCAGTTTTTGCGTTGCGACACGCAAAAACTGCGCTCTAGGCACCTGGGTTTTTTTGCCGGAGCACCCCAACCTCCTCAAGTTGAAAAAACTTAAACTCAGAGCAGAAAATCGCCCCATGTCATCTCTTTTTTCATCATCTTTTTTTCCCCATTGTCCAGTGAGATGATTTGAGAGGCGAACCTTCTGTGGTGGTCACGACAACAAGTTTTGTTTGGTAAACAATGAGAAAAACTGGTGGTAGCAGTTGCTAAATACCCAGAGCTGTATGGATAGATATACAGCAGGTTGTCAAACTGCCCCTGAGTCTTAGAATATGCCTGGAAACAGCCATTATCGAGGCGAAGCTCCTGGACCAACTGGTGGTACTCCCCATGATCCACCCTCTTTTTCAGGGTCTCATGTACCCACACAGATCTCTGTTTCCCTGTGCCCAACAAACTATTTGCTGACAGCTCTAACCGTCAACCAGAGCTACAGCAAGTACCCTCTGCCTCAACATATTGGGAACTAGATACTAATTACTGTGAAATGAAATAAATAAACAGCATATCGATTACATAGGAACGTTAGGGTAAGGAAGTGAGTCCACGATTGCCTTGCAACAATAAAAAGGTGCAGCAAGCTTTTTATTTTATCACTAGTGGCATTCAAGACGCCAAACGTTTTGCAACCTGCAAAATGCTTTCTGTGTGATCAGGGCCTTAATCTTCATCATTACCTTCTTGGCACAGCAGAAGTCTTCTCTTTCAAGTCTTTGTTTGTTCCACACATATTCTCATCTATTTTCCAAACAGTTAACACAGATCTCATAGAAAGACTCAAAGATCTATTAGATGAACTGTGGTAAACAAAAGGAAAACATCTATTCACTGATAGAAATTACATAATTACGCATCTCTAATGCATCTGTGAAACTCCTTTGCACAACTTTTCAGTGAGCCATCAGTCCTTATTTATTCATAAAATATTATGTACAACCATGGATCAAAGAGGCCAAAGGCATGTTAAAATGAAATGAACAAAAATAAAACACTTTTTTCTTCAATATTTCAACAGGACATCTTCTCCATCTTAATGATAAAAAAAGGGTGTTGGACGGTTTGTTGTAGCTGTATTTTTACTTCAGTTGTCCATTGTGTAATGACTGCTTGAAATAGTTTTAAAGGAGCACGACAGAGCTTCTGATAAGCTGTGGGCACCTTTCCTGAAGTAGCTTCCAAATAGCACAGCAGACCTAGTACATAGGGGACATGGCACCATATATTGGCACCCGTTGAGTACCCCTGTGAATGTCTAAAGCTCTCTCCTGTGTATTATGGTTCTCTGAATTAGCTGTGTTCCTCCTGAGCTGTGATTCTTATCTAGGCTCTGTGATCTTTTTACAATGATTTCCCATGTAATGTGTATTTGGTGTATTTTTTGTTTTGTTTTTATGTTTGTTGTTGTTGTTGGGTCATGTTTTGTTATTAAAATGGAAACCTAAACAAAAACAAATAATTTACTAATTTGACCTAGTTGTGCCTATTGATGGAACTATTTTGCTTTTGTTACAACTTTTCAATGTTTTCTGAGTGTTAGGGTGCTTTCACACCTGCCCTGTTTGGTTTGGTTCAATCATACCAAACAAGTGCGGTATGTTTGCGCATACATCAATCGCACTTAGGTGCGTACCAAAACAACCGGACCGAGACCTTCTTGCATTTCATTTGTGGTGAGAACATGTTCCGACCTCGATCTGAACCAACTGCAGTCACATGACACATTGTTTGGGTTAAACATGAGCATGTTACAGTCCTGGAGGATTATTAATGTGCACCTCCTCCTGTACTGCCTTAATATGCACATTCAGCACATCCAATGCATCAAAACATTGTTTTCTAGTTGGAGCCGCGCCTCGTTTTCAAACTGTATGGTTTGACTAAAATGAACAATGACAGCAATATAGTCCACGATGAGCAGCGCTAAAATCAACCTGCGTAGTTGTCCCTCCATTGTGACATTAGAAAGTGTCACATTTATCTTGCAAGTGTACTCTTCTTCAAAGCTTTGTTTACTTCCTGGATTTTTCCCGCATGGAAATTCTGACCAATCAAGAGCAGCTTTCTCAAGCAAGGCATTTGATCTGGTCCTCTTGTAAATGCTGCCGTGAGAACATGAACCAACTCTAGGTAATTATGCAACTTTGTAACAAAACTCTTGGTCCCAATTCACCCTTAGAGCATTTTGCAAACAAAATGTGTAATTTTGGCTTTTAGTTTAGGCCCGTGTGTGAACTGTTTTGAAAATGTAACTTCTGAATGGACAAATGTGTTCAAGTTAATGATAACTGTAAAATCACTTAAATAACTGTAAAATGACAGAAATGTATTTCAGTTTTGTCCTACAAATACTTTTGTGTCATGTTTTGTTTATAATCAATATCTCCAAATCAGCTAGGCTGTAAGATCATACCACATTGCCTTTAGTATGACCACAAGCATGTTGTGATAGGGTATTTTTTATCCAAAAGAAATAACCAGTTTAGGGAATGTAAAATCTCAGATTTTTAATTGGGACACCTTCCACTATCATCCCTGGGCTAACAAATTGAAATCATTATTTCATTTGAACAATTTGTCATTTATTTTCCAGGTTACTTTGTGACATTCAGGAGATTAGGAGTGAAATGTGTTGCATGTTTAGAGAAAAACTGTCTGTTGATATATGATATATGATATATGATATAAATTAAAACTACGAATTTATTGTCTAATAAAAAACAGCTGCAGTGTGGAACCTTATGTGAACTACAATCTAAACAAAAAACAAAGGTCCCTGTGTGCACAGCTGCGCTCAGGAACATTATCATTAGCTTTAGAGACTGGAAGGTTTAACGCCACACCAGAGGGGGACAGAACTTGTTTGTTGTGTAATTTAGGTGAAGTTGAGAATGAGGTTCACTTCCTGTTTTACTGACCTGTATATGAAGACATAAGGAATGTGCGTTTCAGTATCTATGTTGATTACTTTTGGCTGGATGATCATGAAAAAATTGAGTTTTGTTTCAGAAAGGGAACCTTTTTTGTGGCTGAATTTCTTTGACAGGCCTGGGATAGAAGCCGGAATATTCTGTTTCTGGACTGAGTAGTTCAATGACATGTACTTTTGATTGTTACTGCAACAAAATTGTAATGGTGTCTTGTAAACCCAATAGGGTTGGGCATATGTACGTGTGCATGACACAAATAAAAATCAATCAATTAATCAATCAGTCAATCTAATTCACTGTGCGTAACATCGCGTCTATACAACTGACAGAGACTGTAGTCCACCACTCCTTTCACAAGATGCTTAAGAACAAACTGTTCAAGTTCAGTGTTACAGCTCCTTATCAGTTGCAAGGGGGCATAATTCCACCGTTTCTGGGTTATACATCTGAGTAAGCACTTTAACTACATGATTATGCAGTGTATGCATGGCTTTCAGCTTGATACACCAAATTACATTGATTGACTCTAAACTTAGTGAATGTTTTAAATCTTTAATATTGGGTGTTGATGATAAGGATTAGGATTATAAGCATGTCTTACAATAAGTGCATTTATAGAAGCCATAGTATCATCAGATTGTATAGTATGTCATGTAAAAGATGAAATTAATAGTCGATTAAAATGTGCTTTAAAATGTGCTGGTGCAGCTGCAGTTTTGATTTAAACCAAGGTGCATCTTTAGCATCCACTGTAATGAGACTTTTGGAAGTATTAAGAAACACACAACTACACATTTATGTTTAGCCTGAGAAGCAATAACAGGGCATTACATGACAATTGGATATCATACTATCTCAGACTAGTATTTGTTACTTAATATATTATACATATATTTAAACCTGTCACTGAAAAAAAAACTATGCTCAATCTAGTAGCTTTTAACCTACATAAAGACAGATTCTGAAACTTTGCAATCCTATTCAAGGAAGACCTTATGAAACTAGTTGCCTTTGTCCCTCCACACATACGTATAGAGTGGACTTTGGAGCTGGGACAGTGCTGTATGTAGTTCCCACCTACCCCCCGCACAGAACACTTTTGGTATAAAAGGCAGATGAAGACATAGGGGCCTCAGTCTCGTCTGAGTACTCACCAAAGGAGCGTAAGGGAGAGTTGCAGAGAGCCCACGATGGGGGAGTCAAAGCTCTGTCTTTCACTACTCCTTACCACACTCACCTTGGCTTGTAAGTATTTTTAAATTTACATCATATTACTTTTGATTGTGAATATCATGAATATAATATAATAGTTTTGAAGCAAACACACCAAAGCAAAAACTCTATTCTAATGAGGAGTTTTAAATCTAATTTTCTTATGATTGTCTTTACAGATGCCCAAGAGGAGCAGGGAACATGCTTGTGTAAGTGCTACGGTTTTCCTGTATTAATTACACAACCTGAACACGTAGCTATCTGACATTACCCTCTATTATTGTTTAGGACAGTGGTTCGTAACTGGGGGGTTGCGTTCCAAGAGTGGGTCATGGGTCCATTCTGAATTGATTGCAAGTGACTTGCAAACGTGTTTAGTTTGTAAGAAACATTCTTCATTTTGAAGTACGGTGAAATTCCAGCTCAGAGCTGCATTTTTAAGTGCCGTTTCTTGCCGTAGAGTGAGTGACTAACAGACAGCTACTTGACAGAGACAGCAAACTAGCTGGACAACATGGCCAGATGCAAGTATGATGCTGAATGTCTTAAACTGTGTGGACCTTGAAGTAATGACTACGGAGAAATCTGGAACTTGTGGCTGGACCAGTTGGGAACCACTGATTTAGGATATTAAACATAACTGAACATTGATGCTATCTCATACACAAAGTAGTTTTTTTCTCAAATTACTGACATAAAACAAAACATGATGTCTTATCTGAATTGCTGAATTTTTAGGGCACTTTCTCACAGTACTTGCAGCGTACTGATATCTAACATGAAACTCTACATCCTCTTCCAGTAAACCAAAGGTACAACGTCAACCACAAGTATGAATACTTGTACGAAGCTGAGTCCTTGAATGCTATCACCGGTGCTTCACACCTCAGGAATGGACCTAAGGCCACTTGCAAGGTACTATTGTGCTTTGAGAGCTAAATTCATTGTTTTACATTATATTAAATCCATTTAAGGTGGATTGTTTGCTTTGTGCAGGATATCTAGCAGCTAAAATGATCTTTTTGAACAGGTTGAAATTGAAGTACCTCAGACTTGTCGTTTCATCATCCGCACCACTGACTGTAGTCTCAGTGAGGTGATCGACATGGACGCAGAGGGCAAACCTGTGTTCGGTCCTGCACCAAGCTCTGATGCTTTTGCTGCTGAAATGGAGAGGTACGTTCAAAGTTTTCCAATAAGACATATTCATTCACGTGAACACATATTGTGCAATGAAACAAATGTGCTACTTAGGACTTAATGGTAAAAGTCTCACATTTTCTATAGATATCCTCTGAAGGTTGTGGTTGAAGGTGTGTATGATGTGAAGCTGTATCCCGAGGACGGTGAGACAACAACAATCCTGAACATCAAGAGGGGCATCATCTCTGCCCTCGCTGTGCCTCTGCTGGAAGAAAACGAGAAAAAGAACATGGTAAGTCTCCTTAATACTGTATGCTACAAAAAAAAAGACAGAAACACCTCTCACCTGCTCATGTGCTCAAAAACTGTAGAAAGAATTTAACAGCAATTACATTGTTTTCAAATCTCTATTCCTCCCAATTTCAGCCATCCACCATCCACGGCAAGTGCAAGACCACTTACTCCATCAACGCTAGAGAGGACATTGCAACTGACATCAGCCTCACCAGGGACCTCTCCAGCTGTGACAAATTCAACCCCATAAGAGATCACACCAGCCCCCTGGCTCTTATCTCTGGCATGGTAAGATATCCAAGCAACACGAAATGCTGACAATTACATTTTTCCTGATAACATCAAAAAAGAGAAAACAACAACAGTACACTGAACATCCACAGTGTTGTTAAAATCAGTAGACAAACTGGATTCTTTCTCTTTCAGCACTACCCTCTTGCCCAGCTGGTCAGGAGCTCTCAGACCTGCAACTACAAATTTGACAATGAGAAGAAACACATGACCTCTGGGTCCTGCACTGAGAACCACATCCTCATTCCCTTCTCTCACAAGTAAGTCCAAGCTTAATCTGTACTCTATACTGTGCTCAATTACGTAAGTGGACTAAACTGATATGTGTTATTCCACTGTACTTTACAACCTTGTGTTGTCTCTCCACAGGGGAGAATACGGAGTTACCAATGTTGCAAAGCAGGCACTGAATCTGGTTGAGGTTTCTGCTCACGATGACAGAGTCTTTGACCGCAGTAAGCTCCTCCTCTTATCTCTGTTCTTTGTATTTAAGGCTAATTATCTCCACCAGGCAAAAGGCTAGAGAGGATCATGCATTCAGTTAAGTGTGTGTGTACGTGTGCACTTGAACATGCTACACAGTGAGGACCTGAGGACATGAATGTGCACATTCATGTACGTAAGCTCACGAACCTCTCATTGCTGTGGTGATTCACAATTTTTGAAAAGCCTGTGTTATACACATCACAGTCTACTGACTCCTTATTCCTGTTAACCAGCTGGTAGGGGTCACAAGTGATCAACAACTGCTAATCACATTGCAAAAGGCATACTCAGCAATTGGCAAGCATAAAAATAAACCTTACCGAGTCTGTTTTAGGCATCATTTTGGCTTTTCTCATGGCTCAAAAAGTGACACCATAGAAAAGTTTGGTCTCATTTTGAACCAAAGCATTTGCAGATTAATTTCATGCCATCTATAGTTCGATCCACTGAAGGTAGGCACAATATGAGATAAATAGGTCCCCATTTTTATTGTCTTCACCTCCAACATATCATGCATATATGCCGGACACTTAGCTGACCCTGCACTGTTTCCCACCCACATGCCCCCAGACACTTGCTGGACATCTGCACTCTACTGAACAACTCAAACCTTGTCCTTGTGTATCATAGGTGGCATTGTCAAGGGTCTTCACATGGAAGTTGTTGAGGACAAGAGTGTTTTCCAGGACAAAGAAGCAGCTTTGAACCTCCTGAGAGAACTGGCCAATCTGCCCGAGACCGAGGGTGATAGGAGGGCCCACCTCTTCCACAAGCTTGTCACTATGGTCCGTGGAATGAAGACTGAGACCCTGAGTCCTGCCATTCCAGAGGCTCTTGCAGTGTCCCGAGTCCTGACCTACCAGGTTCTGGTGCAGTGTGGAACCCCTGAGTGCAGCAGTGCCATCATGCAGATCCTCAGGACTTTTGACACCTCCTCACTTGAAGTGGATGCCAGTGTTTTTGCTATGGGGCTCGTGTCCAATCCCTCTGACCTCCTGATCAATGACATGCTTGAGATGGCCAAATACAAGCCCAGCAAGCCCATCATGTATGCCCTGAGCAATGTTGTCAAGAGGTGAGTGAAGTTAACCACATTTTATTCCAGGTTTAATATCTAAATAATATTTAAGCAGACGTTTTCCACTCTGTGAAATAAGATACAAAGGCTTTGAATTCTAAATGTCTTTTTTTTCTTCGACAGGTTTTACAAAGCTGAGGAAAAACTGATCCCTGAGATCTTCTCAGTTGCTGAGTTCATGGCTGCCCAGTTGGGTGACTGCTCTGGTGACGAGGAAAACACTTTCATGACATTGAGAGTGGGTAACTTTCCCTATAGATCAACATTTCAGTGACTGCTGACACCAATGTGCACAATATAAATGTGTCATTTGATTCTAGGTTATTGGCAACATGGCTCCAGCTCTGGTATCTGCTGGTTCTGCACTCAGATCTGCTGTGATCCAGTGTGTCATCCAACCTGCTGCTTCCCCAGCTGTGCAGCAGGCTGCCATCCAAGTGTTCAGGCTGACTCCCGTCCCAGAGGAGGTGAGTCAAATTATTTCAAAGCTTTGACACATCACTGGAGTAATTACTTCTACTGGTTACTCATTTTATTCATGTTTAATGCTCACAGGGCAGAGAGGTTCTCATGCAGGTGCTTTTGGACAGCGCTAGCCCCATGCAAAAGCGTATTGCTGCATATCTGGTGCTTATGAAGGACCCCCAGCCCACTGAGCTGGCCCAGCTGGCTGATGCCTTGCCCATGGAGCAGGACAAACAAGTCAAAAGCTTCGTGATCTCCCACATCACCAACATTTTGTCCTCAACTGAGCCAGAGACCCAAGAGTGAGTGAAAAGCAGCTTTTTATATACATGTTTTTAATGTGTTGTTTCACTAAATGGTAAGTGGGTGTCCTAATTGGATAACCATCAGATGTTTAATAGTAACACTTTGTTCTTTCCTACAGACTGAGACAGAAGATTCTTGACGCCCTGCAGGGTAACGAGATCGGATCCACCATGGACCCCACCAAGTTCTCTCGCAACTACAAAATGGGATCTGTGGAGGGCAACATGATCTTTGAGGGTACCAG
Organism: Epinephelus moara; assembly: GCF_006386435.1. Classification (NCBI taxonomy): domain Eukaryota; kingdom Metazoa; phylum Chordata; class Actinopteri; order Perciformes; family Serranidae; genus Epinephelus; species Epinephelus moara. Next base: position 23,030,754 of record NC_065517.1, on the reverse strand, counting down.
CTACCTGCCCAAGGAGCTCATGCTTGAAATGACTCTGAAGGCATTTGGCTTTGACATCGACATGATGGAGGTAAACATTTGAGGTGTTTTAATCCCAAGTGTGCTTTGACAAGTTTTCAGTCAGCTAAGCTGTGACACTGAAAAAATGTTGTCACCTTCACAGATTGGTATGGAGGGGAAAGGATTTGAGCCAACTGTTGAGGCCCTGTTTGGAAAGAATGGCTTCTTCCCTGACACTGCCCTGAAGACAATGTACTTTGTCTCTGACAACATGCCAGTCAGAGTCAGTGAGATCCTGCAGAACATTCTCCCTGCTCTGAAGAACAACAGGATGAAGAGACAGGTACTTAAACCAAACTGCTTTGTCCAAATGATTAAAACAACTCTAATTATGATCATCAGTTTTTTGATAAAGGAAAAATCTTGTAACAGAGCAAACACTTCTGTGTTTAGGCCTCACAAAACTTGATGAGGGAGATCGGACGCAACCTCAACAAACTGGTCAGGGACATGAAGACGGCAGAGTCTCCAGAGGCAATGGTTTATCTGAGGCTTTTGGGAAATGAGCTGGGATATCTGAAGACCAACGAAATGGAGGAGATGGCGTACTCTGCTGCCATGATGATTGACAGCATGTTCAAGATGTTCCCAACTGATGTTAGTTACTTTTTAAAGAGCATATTTGACTATGACAATTTGCATTGACTTAGAAAATCATGTAAATGATTTAAATGTCTGTGTATCTTTTTTGCCAAAGATCATGAAGGCACTGATGACCAAGGCTGACAACACAATCTTTGCCCACTACATCTTCATGGACAATGAATTCTTCCTGCCCACTCTCACTGGTGTGCCTCTGAGGATTGAACTGTCTGGTACTTTCACCCCTGGCATCAAGGGAGGACTTCAGATTGCTTCAGACATGGTAATTATCCAAAAATGTGTTTAAATGCCACCAATAACTTTTTTTTCTTTTAATAAACTGCATCAACACAGCTCTTCACATTTCTCCTGTGTGTCCATGCAGAGTGAGGTGACCTTCATGCCTTCCGCTGGCATTGAGTTTGTAACTCATGTTGGCTCCCACATCCCTGAATATGTCAACTCTGGATTAGAGATGCACACCAACTTTTTCCATGAAAGTGGGCTCAGTGCCAAGATCTCCATGGGCCCTGACAATGTCAAGCTGACCATCCCTGCTCCAGTGAATCCTGTGAAAGTCATCAAAATCACGTAAGCCTAAGTGAAACTTACGAAAACACAACAGTCAGAAAGTGCTTTGCAACTGTGGTTGTACTGCAACTGTTAAATAAGTTAATCTGATGTATAAAGGGGAAAATGTTATTTCATCTGGCCTCACACAAATAATTTCGAGGATCTTGTCTTGATCAAAACAATTTCAACGTTTCTACAGTTAGATTAAAACAGCCAAAGTTGCATTTTAACTTTTCTGCATTAAAACTTAGAAACACCCTGGTGGCAGTGACTGGATCAGAGGTGAAGACCATCCCCCCTATGCTGATGGACAAGGTTGATGTCAGCGAGTGCACTCCTTTCTTCGCTGGAATGAAATACTGCACTGCTCTGCAGTACACTGATGCTTTCTCTCAGGAGACAGCCCCCTACTTCCCCTTCACCGGAGACAGCAAGTGAGCAAGACTTTCTCAACAACCAGCACAAAATTGTCTTTTAACAAAGGGTAACCTTGGAACACTGCTAAATTAATTGCATTATCTACACAGATTCGCTGTGGAGCTCCACCCTACTGGTGAAGTCACTGAGTACACAGCCACTGTTGCCTACGAGCTCCTCAGGGAAGGAGAAGAGGGCCGGCAGAAGGTTGACTCTGTGAAGTTTGTTCTGAGGGCTGAAGGTAATGAACTATATTGAAAAATCTTTCTGACGTATCACTTACTCAGTTAGGAAAAGCTTTACTGTTTATTGGCGTTCATAATATTAACCTCATGGTTGGTCAACAACAGGCGCAGAACCCACTGAAGCCAGAGCAATCATGAAATATAACAGAAAGAAGAATGTCGTCACAGCTGACATCCAGATCCCTGACTATGATGTGGAGGCTGGACTCAGGCTGGGTGTTGTTGATGGAAACACCAAGGGAAAAGGAACTCACTCCATTTCTCTTGACTTGATAAACAAGAACATCCCTCAGCTCTCCCTGGTTGGCCGTGCCAAGTAAGAAATCAACCATAAATCATAAAAAAATAAAGTCCCTCTCATCACTGAAAGTACACTAACTCCCTGGTACATTTTTCAGTCTGAAGGCCATGAAGGAAGGTATGCTGCAAGTCCAACTTCTTGTCCCCTCAATCAATGCTGATGCCACCGTCACTGCGAACATGAAGCGTGATGAAGAATTGGAATTGGAGATCAAGAATGAAATCAAAGTCATGGATGCCAGCTCTGAGCAGAAAATCAAAATGAAATATGGTAATATAACTTTCAATTTACTATATCTTTCCTGCTGGTATATTTTCACTTTAACCTGGGTCATAAATAGTTGGTCCAAACAAGGTGACACTCATCTTTCTCTTTCTAATGTTCTGGTATTCTTTTTCAATTTTCTTTACAGGTGCCAGCAAAATTGAGATTGAATTAAAGTCGGACATGAACTCTGACACCTCAGGCATTCTTCCATACACTGACAAGATTAAAAAGTATGGTAATGATGTTCTTGACATGCCAGTAGGGGAGACTGAAATGTCACTCTACCAAATCTTCAAGGCATTTGTGGAGGTACGAATCTTTGATTTTACAGTTATTTTGACTGACAGATCTTCTTTGATTCGATGTTGATCGGAGAAAGTCTAAAATAAAAATTACTTCTTCTTCAGGCAACAAACAACCACATGGAAAGATATGGTGTTGATATCCCTTATATCGAGAGCTTCAGAGTGCCAGATATTCCTGAGATTTCACTGCCAGAGATGCTGTTCCTCGATGCGTAAGTCTGAAAGATCTCGTTTAATATCAATAATTTTAAGTTTCAGAAAATGTTACTGTTGCAAGTATATTTTTTAATCTTTTTGTTTTATCCTAACAGTGAGGCAAAGGCTGTCTACTACTTCAACAACGAGCGCTTCACCATTGCTATCCCTCTCCCTCTTGGAGGAAAGTCAACAGAGGAGCTTAACTTCCCACCAGTTTTGACCACACCTAGCGTGTCTCTACCCCAGTTTGGACTGGAGATCGCCTCCATGGAAATTCCAATCCCAGAGCTTGTTGTCCCTGAGGACATTACACTGTCCATTCCTCTTTTCGGCAAAGCTGAGGTTTCAACACTGATGAAGAGCAACCTATATGACATGGAGGCCTCAATGGCTGCAGGCAAAGATGTTGTGGAGACTCCAAGCTACTCAGCTAAGTTTGATGTGAAAGGAACCTCCCCAGTTGACATCCTCTCAATACAGACTGAAGGTATTTTATTGTGATTATCATTCATAAATTTAAAATTGTGTCTTTCACTCTTGGTGGAGCAGTGTTCAGCTGCAGTTACCAACTTTCACTGATGCGAAACAATGTGACTTGATTTGAGTTACAATGTTTGTAAAAACTTGCTAAACTAATGGATTAGAATCTCATTTTTCACGAGAAGTAATCCCACTATGCAATTATCAGTTGTCATTAATCTTTTCTTCCTTTGTGTTTTATTTAGGCTCTGGAATGTTGGCCATCACTGATTCCATCAAGGCCGAGTTGAAAAGCTCTTTGACTCATAAATTCCTTGCAGCCAGTATTAGTATTGTTGAGGATGCAACCATCACAGACAAAATCAATTTGAAATCAAGCAGCAAGATTGAAGCCAATAGCCCACTGGGTCTCAGTATGGCACTTGAGCACACTGGCATGACTGGATTCAACACTGAAGAAATCTCTGCTGACAGCAGCTTTGACGGAATGTTCAAGGCTGGACCCATGTATGGCAAGACCACTTCAACTCAGGTGTTTGCCGTCTACCCATTCAGGCCAGAGGCAACGATTGACTCCACTGTTAAGGTTGACTCCACCATTGTTAATGCCCAGAACACAATTGCAGCAAACCTGGCCAATGGTGAATTCTCACTTGTGTCTAACACCAATGCCTTTGAAGACACCTTGACCCATGTTGCCGAGCTTTCCTTCAAAGACAGCAAGCTGTCAATGAAATGTGACGCTAATGCTCTTGCTCTTGGCATGACGATCCGCAACCAGGCTGAAGCCTCTGCTGGTGCTGGTGAAGTTGTCATGAGAATGGAGACGAACGCAGACCACTCTGAAAACCGTGTTTACTCTCTGCTGACTGCCTCTCTTGATGTCAATGGTCTGGCTGTAAACAGTGATGCCACAATGAAGCTCCTTGAGAATGAGGCTACTCACAAGGCTACTCTGAAAATGAACAAGGATGGTTTGACCACAAGTGGAACAACCACCCTCCAGAGCCCCCTGTTCCTGGAAAACACCTTCAATGGTGGGCTTGATGCTTCAAAGGCTACTCTATCCATTACCAACAAGGCTGCAATGCGCGACACAAAGGTCGATAATGCCAACACTCTGACCATCACTCTCTCTAGTCTTGACTTCAACTCAAAGGCTGAAGCCACTGTCAGTGAGTATTCCTCCTACACTCATGATATCACCATTGACCTGAAACCCTATACTGCCTCTGTTAATGTTAAAAACAACCTGAAACTTCTGGAGGCCAACTTCAATAATGAGGCTCAGCTGCAGGCAGAGCTTTACAAAATGGACCTGACTGGAAGCATGAAAACAACCTATGGTGAGGAAGAGATCAAGCACACCTATCAGGTAAATTATGCTGATATGACTGGTAATGCTAAGTGCAGCACCACTGGAAAACTCTTTGGAACCCACATGAGCCAAAACACTGAGCTTGAAGTTATTGGCCTTGCTGCCACAATCACCAATGATGCCCGCTTCAACTCCCAGCCAATGCGCTTTGACCACACCATCCGTTGCAGCATTGTTCCTTTTGATTTTAACCTTGACGCCATTTTCAATTCTGATGGAGACATGACCATGTATGGAAAGCACAGTGCCCAGCTCTATGGCAAGTTCCTCCTTAAAGCACAACCCCTAGCCTTTGCTAACTCACATGAATTCAGAGCATCAGTAAACCAGCAGCTTGATAACGGTTTTGTGCTTGAGACGGTCATTAACAACAACATGGATACTGTTCTGTCACTCCCAGAGCAAAAGTCCAGTTTTAAAACAAAGGCTAAATTGAATGACAACAATTTCAATCAGGAGCTGAGTATTTACAACACTGCTGAGAGAGCTGGAATTGAGGTTTCTGGCACCATCCTCACAAACATACTCAACACAGACTCCACAGAGAACCAGGAATTTACCATCTCTGGCTTCCTCAAGTATGATAAGAGCACAAATACTCACATCATTGAGTTTCCTATTGTTGAAAGTATTTCTGCTTTCTTGGAAAGCATCAAGTTGCTTGTTGTAGATGTTGCAGAGACACTGCAAGACTACATTGACAACAATGACATCTGGACCAAACTTAAAGACTTATCACAAAATATAGGGGAATTTTATACCAATCTGAATATAGAAAGCAACCTCGTTCAGATGAAACAGAATCTAGATGATTTTACCCAAAACTATGTCATCTCCATGGAGGATATGGAAGCCTCTTTGAGAAATCTGAAGGTTTCCATTGAGAAACTATTGGCTGATCTCACAGTTTATATCCAGCACTTTGCTGATCTCATGAAAGAGATTATTGGTAGTGGCACATTCCCTGAAACCCTCATTCAGAAGATCCAGGAACAGCTGAATAGCATTAATGAGGAGTATGACATCCAGGCTATTGTTGTGTATCTGATTGATACCATGAAAGAGATGATTCAGCAGATCGACCTGGAAAAACTGAAGGGCAGCAGCATCGCATTCCTGTGTGATATTGATTACAAGTATGAAATCAAGGCTCAACTACAGGAGATCCTAATTGATATGAAACAAGTAATTGAAAACTTCGACGTGCAGAAATTTATATTTGACCTGAAGGAGTACATTTCCTCCATCAACTTTAAAGCTCACATTGAGGAACTACTGAGTCAGATTCCCACAGAGATTCTCAGTGATATAACAAATTACATTGGGGGAATGATCCAGGACCTTGATGTTCCAGGAAAGATCAATGCACTCTATGCCAAGCTAAGAGAGTTGATTGTCAAGTTTGAGGTTGACAAGTATGTTCAGACTGTCTTGGAAAAGGTTACGGAGCTCATCGAGCAGTTTAGAATTGAGGAAACCTTCAGGGCTGTAGCTAAGATGGTAAAGGATGCAGATATCCCTACCAAATTCATGGAAATCTTCCATGGTGCTATCAACTACTTAAAAACAACTGAGATTACAGATATAATTTCACAGTTGAATTTATATATTGGCATAATGGAGCAGAAGTTGAATTCATTTGATTACAATGACTTTTTAGATCACGCCAATCAAATGATGGCCAAGTACACTGCTTATGTGAATGACCTTATAAGGTCTCTTGAAATCCCCCAGAAACTTGAGGCCACAAGAAATTTTGCCAACTTTATCTTATCGTCAGTTAGAGGTTTTGTGGAACAAGTGAGAGAAATTAAGATTGCAGAATTTATGAAATATGTGATAGATATCATTGACCAGGTTGTGTTAACTAATCTGAAGGGATATGCTGAAATTGCAAAGCAGGAAATAGCAAAATTGGACATCAATGCTGAAATTTTCTCTTATTTGCAGTTGGCAAGGAAGTGCTTTACTGAGTTCACAACCACTGCCGCTGATATGTTCATCAGTATGGTTGAAATGATAAAGAATGTGGCACCTCAGCAAAAAATTGTCAGTGAGATATTACAAATCATTGAGGGGCTAATTACTGGACTGAGAACAGCCGAGCTGAACATGCCATCTTTCACCATTCCTTTCACTGATCTCCTTGTGCCTTCCATGAAGTTCAGCATGGATAAGCTTCACCAGTTTGAAATACCAACACAGCTGGACATCCCTGAGTTTACTATCTTGGGCTTCCACACTGTGCATGCCACCACTATCTCACCTAATGACATCAAGCAGAGAATCATCGACTTAATTGATTACATTCTCAACTTTGAGAAGGAGATGTTTGATATGGATGCTTTGTTTGAAGACCTGACTTTGAATTACCTTCCTGCCATGCCTGAGTTTTCACTCCCTGAGATCACTGTACCTGAGTTCTCCTTTCCCACTCTTCCTCATGTTCCAGCAGAGAAACTTGTTAAGACTCTCCAACTCCCAACATTCAGACTGCCAGTCATTCCTAGTAAAATCATGATTCCAGGATTTGGTAAAATGAGTTATGAGATAAAAGTCAACACCCCTATCTACACTATTAGGAATGCTGTTGAAGTCCAAAGCTCTCCTGACATAGATGAGACTCCTGAGCTGACAGCTTTTCTGACTTCCCAAGGAACATCTCCAAGATTTGAAATGCTTAACTTCAACCTGGATTCCACTGCTCGTATTGCTGTTGTCCAGGGACATCGTGTGATTGCTGCTGAGACCCTTAAGTTCACTCACAATTTTCTTGCATTGGACCACCATGCATCTGTGACATTTTTTGACTTCTCTGCCCAGGCCTCAGCCAAGACCACAGCGAAGGCCACCACAGCACCTTACAAGGCTGAGCTCTTAAATGAAGGCTTTTTGACTACTAAGGGTGGCTTATCTGCCACTATTGACACTTCCTATAAACATGTGCTCAACCTCCCTAACATGGGCATCGCTGGTGAGACATCTGTAACTCAAAAAGCTGTAGCCCGCCAGGAAGGTACTTCTATCACGATAACTGTTGGAAATCAGGGTATTACCACCATTAACTCACATGAGAATACCCATAAGAGTGACCTGCAAGTCACTGTCAATCCAAGTACTGTCAAGTTGACCTTCATTAGTGACACAGATACATTCCTTTTGAAGATGAAGCAGACCGTGAGTACTGATTTTGTCATCTTCAGTCATTTCAAGTTTGATTTTCGATCTGAAGCAGAAGGCCCAACAATCAAAAACAACCTTTTGGTGGGATCAGTAAATGCCAATCTGCATGACATGGAGCTTGAGCTCAAGGCAACCCAAAACACAGATTTAACTGGTATTGTCAGTGGAGACGTATCCAATGTGATCGATGTTGCTCTCAGTCCCAAAGCCTTTGTGTTTAGCTTTCAGAATAAGGCTAAGGGAAACACCAAGGTCAATTTTAATGATGCTCTTACTGTCAAAATAGATTTGCAGAATGATTACTCTGCAACCTTCAGGCCTGACAGACAACATATGAACACTGTAGCTCTGGCTCGTCTTAATCAGTACAAACTGTTCTGGAACTTTACTGTAGACAACAATGAGAGAGAGGCTGTCATCCTTGCTGCTGTAGAAGGAGAAGCAAACCTTGATTTCCTGACTAGGCCCATGAGCATTCCTGAGTTTTATATTCCACTTGTTAACCTCCGTACCCCAGCTATCAGTGATCTTGACTTGTATGACCAAACCGGGCTGAAATACATTTTGACCACTCCTGAGCAGTCTTTTAATGTGGATACCAAGACTGTTTACCAGAAAAGCCAGACTGCCCCCCTCGTTGATATGATTGGTCTGATCCAGATTCCCTCTATGGGCAACCTAATTACAGAGCTGTCCATCAAGTCTGCCATCATTAATCTGAATGTCAATGCTGGTTTCTATGCTGAGGATGATCTTGTGTTCCGTCTGGGAGCTACCACAGCCTCTGTGTTTGATAGTCTACAAGCTAAACTTGATGGCACCACCAGCCTCACCACCAAGAGAGGAATCAAGTTGGCCAATTCCCTGTCCCTTGAAAATCGTCACATTGAAGGCACTCATGACAGCACCATCAGCATGAGTACTGAGACATTTGAAACTGCAGCCACTGTGGCTACTGTTGCAAAGATTGCACTGCCCATACTTAACCTGGAGGCAAACCAAAATTTGATTGCAGACACCAAAACCAAAGCAAATGCTGTCTCAACCTTGAGGATGAGGGGTGACTTCAACATCCCTTTGATCAAGGCTGATGGAAAAGCCGACATAGACCACAGTCTGAAGCTGGAGGGAACCTTTGCGTATGTTTCCATGGAGTCATCTACTAAGGCCAACATGGACGGCACTGTGCTTGAAGACTGTCTAGTTTTGGGAGTCCTGGATAATGATGTTAATCTGTACCTGAATAATGATGGCCTTCGCTCCACCTCCAAGGTTATTGTTGACGCCAAACTTAACTACGGCACCACCAAAGTCATTAGCATGGATGTAAATGAGAATCTTGCTGTTGATGCCTCTCTGAGCCATGTCTATGCAGTGCTGAAGTATACTGGCAACAATGAGGCAAACGTGTTCAGTTTCAACACCAAGGGGAAGCATGTTGCCCAGGCTACCATTGACTTTGCACCAACCTCTTCCTTGACTGCTGATATTGAGATTGACATGTCTCAGCCAAGCAGCCTGGGTGACCTCACCATCTTTGAAAAAACTGTTGCTGAGGTGACAGCCACCAAGCAGAAGATCTCTACCAATGGCAAGTTTGTCAGCCCACTGTACACCACAAATTTCGCAGCTGAAGTAGAGGGCAACGCTCCAGTCTTCAAAGTCACCTTCAAGTCCTCTGCCACCTCGGTCATTGTCCTCCTGGAATATGACCTGGATTGTAAGTTGTTTTTATTTTTGTCATATTTAACTTTTACATCTTAAATAAAAAGCATAATTGTTGTTGTTTTTTACTAATTTTTCCTCAATGTGCTTCAACAGCTTCCATTATTCTTAACTTTGAAAATGATGGCGTAAACCTGATTGGGAAGGCGGTTTTCACCCATAGTGATATGACCATGGACATTCAACACATTGTCTCCCATACACTGAGGTAACACGATAAATAAGCATCATGTGTGATATATTTTGGATTTTACAGTTGTAATATGACTTATTGCTCCAGATTACACACATTTTTTTCTCATTTCCCAACAGAATACACCATATGATTAAAGATATTTGTGATTGTTTTCTGTCAAATAAGTCTTTTTCTTGGGTTAAGCTGCCTTCTTTACTACAGAAAAGTGACACATTTCTGTTTGTCCCTACAGTGACTCCCGTCTCACTCTGAATGTGGACATTAACAGCCCTGCCTTCACTGATGTGAACTTGCGTTACGTAGTCCGCAAAGATGGAATCAGTGCCACAATTTCTATCCCATCTACTGGCTTTCTGGGTGTTCAGCTCCAAGGCAGGGTCCCATCTCAGATGAATGCCAGGCTTTACGGGCGTTATGCTGTAAGGATCTAATACTGATATTATATATGCACAGTTACAATGATCAAGAGTTTCACATCACATCTAATGTTTTTGTTTTCTGTTTAACAGTCCGATCCTGGGAAGGATGTTGATGTCTTCACCATCAGAGCTTCTGCCAAGGATGTTGATAAAATGAATCTAAAGATGGTCTTCAACATGGAAGCCCCTGACATCATGCTCAGCGGACTTCGGGAAAGACTTCCTGTCATCATCTCTTGTTTTTCTAGCTTTGCTGAGAAATATCAATGGGTCAATCATGCTACTCGGCTGAAGAGTATTATTATTTACTATACTGAGGAGGCCCATAACATTGCAAACAACCATGCCCCAGATCTGAGCCAGGTGTCCATCCTCTTTAGGAACACTGTTGCTCAGTACCAGAAGACTCTTCAGGTCTTCCTGGATGATGTAATCAAGGTCCTGAGGGAGACCAAGGTCAAACTGCCTGGCTCTGAGGAGATGACCCCTCTCATTGATGTGCTCAATAAGGTGACCACCAGCATTACTACTATGGTAAAGAAGGCAATGCATCTGGTGGCTGTCAGTGTAGAATATTCTTTCAGTGCCGTGCTCAATATGACCAAAAAAATTCAGGTCACTATGCCCATTGGTGATGTCATGGCTGGAGTCAAAATAATTGACAAGATTAAGGACTGGGTAAAGACTGCGCCTAATCCTATTGCAGGTCTCCTGAAGCACCTGGAGAGTGTAGACGTGCTCCTTGAGAAACTGGGTGACACCTTAAAATTCGTTGCTGACAAAGCTCAGGACTTTGTTGACAACAACTTGAAGTCTGATGTCCTTGATGCCATTGCCGTCTACATTAATGCTTTCTATGACCAGTACGTTAGCTTTATGAAAAGAATCACAGAGTATGCAGACACAGCTGTGGACATTGAGTCTATAAATAACACCATTAATTACATTCTGGATGTTTTCAGATCTGTAGTGAATCAGTTTCACAGCACCGTTACTGACTATCTGGAGCAGGCTCCTGCTGAATACAGATCCTATGTAAAAGTAAAGGGTAGAAAGCTTGAGATTAATTTTTGATTTAATCTCCAACAAAAGCGTAAAAGACTGACATGCTACAGTATTACCTAAACATAAATGTGTAAGAATTAATATAAAAAATAATTGAAAAACAAAACAAAAAAACAGATGAAAATAAGTTATCAAGTTTAGTTTTATTTAAAAAATAGATGGTTAAACACTGAAAGAAGCATATAATACTGATATTACATGTAACAACTGTTTACAATAACCTGTATACCATGTGTTGCAAGTGTCTTTTTCTATTGTTGTGTTTGACAGAGGTGTGAAATAAAGTGTTAACTAAATATTGTCGCAATGTCATTATTCATTATTCACGGTGTTTAAAGACACTACTACGTACCTCTGCAAGGACATAAACAGCTAACTATTGATATCTGAAGCATATAAACCACAATGTATGAATGCATGAAGAGTTACAACAAACTAAGTAGTTTTATCTTGGAATGACAAGACTATTTCATTTATAAACTTAGTTTATTTGATTTATAAGAGGACGGTGTGCAATGACATTAATCATTTACAAGAAATGAAAACATGGTTGCACCAAATTAAGCTAACTAATCTCCCTCTGTAGACCTACACATAATAAGTTGATGCAATAAATAAAATTCAAGGTGCAATGCAGACTACAGTAAATCCATGCACCTAACATAGAAGCAGTATGTACACACTGCACAATACAAAATACAATATAAAAAACGCAGTACCTACCTTGTACAGTGACCAGGTTACCAGTGCAGACACCTTACATAAAAAAACAGTAAGTACACACACTGCACAGTACCAAATACAATATCAAATGCACAATAAAAATAATTGAAATAAACTATTTTCTTTTTAAAAGTGAGTGTACATTGTATGGTTGAAATTAGAGATGTACCGATCCAGCTTTTTCAGTTTCGATACCGATCCTGATGCTGTGGCTTTGATTATCAGCCGATACTCGATACCGAACCATGGTTGACCTAAAAAGCTATACTTTACATGTCGAACAGAAAAGACTAGAAGCATCAGGCATTGATGACTACACAGTTCTTTCCTAAGATAAAATGAAACAAGATGAAACAGATTAATGCAATGCTGAGCTATTTATTTTTAACAAAAATAAACAATTGTGCAACAGCAGTTGAAATAGTGTGAAATACCTCCACACAGCAGATTCTCTCCTTCGCTCAATGACGTATGACGTAGCTCGCGTCGCAATAGATTTAAAGGGAAAGGATCTCCTCAGGTATAGGTTGCATTTTCCGATACCCGATCCATCTTTTGATGATATCAGGGCCAATATATGATCCAGATAATCGGATCGGTGCATCCCTAGTTGAAATACAATTTGAAGTACAATAACTATATTTTTCCGTGACCAAGTTGACAATTTCTCTGCCTTACACAATAAACATCGGTGACTACAATTTAATTGAATCTAGTGCAAAACTACACTTTATAACTCATACAAGATAAAGGCATACTTTTGTCTTGTATGTAACATACATTTCCATATGCAAATGTCCCATAATTTAAAAAACTGCCATTGAGTTAAATGTAACTATATGTCTAAGTTTATTATTTTAAAAAATTACGGTAAAATCTATCTAAATATTGTTAAATCTGTGGCGCCATCTCCCCAACACAGATGTTTTAATGAGCAGACAAAGCACCAGCATCAAGTTGAGCAAACTTTATCATGTTAGATAAATACTGCTACCTCATCATTTAAGGTTCCTTTAAGATTGATGAGACATGATCTAAAAAGACCTAGAAAAAACTGAGTACAGTGTTGTGAACTGTGTTAAAATGCATACTTTAATTGCTTCAAGTTACTCTTTTTTAATCATGTCATTGCGTTTTCAATATGATATTGTATGTACAAGGACCCCAATGTAAACAGGATAGCAGAGCACAACAACTTTGTCTCAAACTCTAAAGCTGGCACAGTTGTGCTCTCTATGTTGGATATCAGATTCAAGAATAAGACAACAGATGCACGAATGTAATTTCTATTAGCAACCAGAGGGGGCCACTATAAGACAGGGCTCTAGACTAACTTAATACATCAGTTTCACCAGCACGTAATTTAGATGCACACAAAAATTGTTACTGCGCCTTTTGACTCTGTAATAATACATTTCAAGTGTTACCTTTTTGTCAGTTCCCATACACATTGAAATTTCTTAGCAAATAATGTGAATTATTTGTGTTGGTGCTCCAAAAGTTGACAGTTTTGTTTTGTTTTGACAGGCCACAAAATAGTATCACAAATATCAAGTAAGTCCACAGTAGTTTGAGACAATTCAAATTCTGTGTCAAGGGGAGTTAAAGGTAAATTTCGACCTTTTAAATGAATGTAGTACTGAGAAAATGCAGACAGTGTTTTAATTGTCTTTATCATCATTATTATTATTATTATCGGGGAAGGAAACAGGGGTGTTGAGGGGGTTGCAGCACCTCCGAAAACCAGGTAGCATAAAACATATCAATTGATACAAAGTTTATATTACATTGGTGAGAGTGTTTGTTTGCTGTTGGTATTGTTTCAACCAACTTGTGACTTGTAGGAGTTTATCTTTTAGTTTATTTTTAATGTCAATGCAATGTAATTAATGTGAAATGTTCTACATTTAAATATGCTTTGGCAGACAGAGAGAGAGAGAGAGAGAGAGACAAACCCTCACACAATTCAGCCCAACCAAATTATAGCTAAAGACAAAGAAGACTACATAAACTATTGGACATCTACCACAAATACCCCAAACAAACTTCAATGCTATTTGGCCCCAACAATATTTCTTATTGTTTTTAAACGTTTTAATGGTTTAGCTCACAGAGTACACACCAGAAATCGCCATTAGATCATCAAATAAAGGTCTACTCGTTGTACCTAAAATCACCTCTCAGCCCATGGTGCTTTTAGTTGTAACGGTCCTACTCTCTGGAATATTCTTCCACATGATCTACAGTTTGCTACAACAGTGTTCTCTTTTAAAAGCAAACTAAAAACATGTCTTTTTTCGCAAGCTTTTAATTAGGTCGTGTAGTGTGTTTTTAATTGTTTTACGAATTAGTAGTATTGTTATCTCCCTTTTTGTGCAAAAAATGATAATAATACCTTCTTATTTTGTTTTTATCATGTCCTGCTTGTTTTTATATACTTTATTATCTTATATGATATTTTATGTTTGTCATGTATGATGTATCTTAAGCACATTGAGTTTACCCTTGTTGTACAAAATGTTCTATTTAATATAAAGTTGGCTTGACTTGACTTGACGATGGACTACAACTACAAAGCAGAATAGTGACACATGCTGTTAATTCACCTTACACACAACCTATAATCTCAAACAAGAAACAAGCAGCTTTGTCTCACGCACGCTGCAGAGCTGTATCGCACGTGTGCTGCTGCGGTAATTTCATTCATCGCACAGACTGAATTTTGCATATATGTTCCGCACTATACACCACGAAGCAGCACTGTTGTCATCTCTAGTCATTACTGAAACCTGTTGCGTGCCACACTCTGGAGCCCATATTCTTTATAAACTATACTAATGCAACTATTACTGCTGTGAGACTCCAAGTGTTAGTGAATCAGCCCCAATGTGGTCAGTGTGGCTGCCTGTCTTCTAGTCTTGCAGTTTTATAAAGGCGTTGCATAATGTTCATTACTCGTTTGGCAAAACCCTGAATAGCAGAAATGCATGCATGCATGCATACTGATTATTAGCAGATTTAGTTCTGCAAATATGCTCACGTAGCTTTCAGATACTTTACAACCAACCTACCATGAAAAATGCACCCCAAATCAATTTGAAAGGCAAGAGGACAAAAAAACATATAAGCTTGATTTTGATATATGAACTTAATGGTCTTGTTGCTTTGTGCTGAACTATGTAACTGCATGAACTTGTATTGAAAAATGCCCTTATTAGGATTTATAGTTACTGTTAATAGCATTTGGGTTCCAGATGGTATAATGTGCAGCATGCAGCACCATGTGTTTAGTTTATTAAATATAGTCTAATAGCCTATATAAAATATTTATGTCGATAAAATAAGTCAAAACAAGTCCTGGCAAGTTCAGCTAACCCCCTGAAACCTTTGATCCATGGCTGTCTCTCGTTAACAGTACAGGAACATGTTATCAACTACTTCACAAAGATACTAGAAGATACCAGTCAGATGTTGGACAATGTTTTCCCTCTGTGAGTGTAATCAGTTGTGCACCTGGAAAAACGTTTGCACATACAGGCTGGTCTATGCCGCTTCTCAAAGCACTTTACAAGCGCTTCACACACACATTCACACACTGGTGCCACCTGCTCATCAGAGCCGATAAACACTTACACGCACACTCACACACCGATGACACAGCCATCAAGAGCAATTTTGGGTTAAGTACCTTGCCAAAGTATGCTTCAACATGTAGAGGACTGAACCACCCACCTTCCTATTACTCGACAGCCGCTCTACCCTCTAAGCCACCCCTGAAACATCATGACAATGCTGAAGTTACACGCCTATTGTATGCTATTATGTAATGTTATCCAATAAGTTAAAGCCTGCCCCAGCATGTCTGATGAATACTGGAGGCTCAACGCTTAACGCCAGAGCAACTAATACTGGGTTATTATCAGTTATGCAATTTCTAAAACCTGCTGTTTGCCAACAGACACACAAAAACACACACACACACACACACACACACACACAGTAGTGTACAATTATTAACTGACAGTGGCAACAAATAAGATGACTCAATATCATGTTTACCAGGTTCTACTTTGCTCTATGTGTTGCACACCCTGGTTTGGTGTTGAAGGTGCCACTGTGACTGCTACCACTTTCTCCAAAGCAACGACACTGCAAAGATGCCTGGAGGAACACACTCACAACAACTGGAAAACCACAGGAGAACTCCCCATTTAAACACTGTCACAAGAGTCTTGCAATACCCTGTTGTGCAAATTCAAAATGCAGGTGAGAGGCACACAGGGCACGACATTAGATATCTGCTCTGCTGTTAAGCACTGCTCTGGTACAGAGCTCTTGAGATTACAGGCCTATCGTGTCTAATCGTGTAATGACCCATGATGACCCATAGGTCCTCTTTAGGAATGACACGGTCATATGTCAGATATGTCACAGAGGAGATAAGCACAGGTTAATTACAGTAATAACATTAATAATGGCTGAATGCCATCTTCCTGTCCCTGGGACCTGGGGCCTCATTACATAAACTTCTAGGCCTGAAATCAGATCTTATCTCTGCTTAGGATGAGATTAAAGATTTCTAATATTAATATTACAGAAACCAGCGGCCATATGCACGGAGCTTCCTGGTACAAATAGTTGCTCCTAGTGATGAAATTCTATGCACCCAAACTTTAAAAAGGGATCCAGGGTTAACTTTAAACCTACTAGTCCAGTCAATCAAAAATGGTAATGTTTCAAAGTTTTGATTGGATCTAACACCCTCCTGCATCATATATTAAAAGTATACCTTGATGGATTTAGTGGAACATTATTAATTCAAGGTCAAAAGCAAAGTTATAACATTTTACAGTTACGTGGTCTAGGTGAAATGATATTAGAGGGTCTATGTACATGTATTCAACATATTAAGAGACTCTTCCTGAGTTTTTGGGGTCAATCTTTTAAATAAAACACTTTTTAAGAGGATATTCTGATGTATTATACCTGTAATCCTGTTTGTACTACCCAATAACCTTTTCTTTTTTTGCCAAATTGTCCATTTACAGTTTGTGCCACACTGCTCCTATGGGTGTATCCGCATCTAAACTGGGTATAAATTATTCTGTGTGTATTTAGTATCTATAACATCATCATTTGTTGTAAGTGGAAATTCAGTGCGTGTGACTTTTCTACTCTATTCTATTCAACTATTTTATAAGCGTCTTCACTCTTGTTGTCAACATCATCAACATCTTTTTTTCATTCACCTAAAACAATATATTTAAATGTGAATAAATTGGAAAAGCAAGATGAAATCCTGTGCCAGAAAAGACATCCTGTACATCTTAGATGGGATGGGGAACATATACGGTGCAATAATACGGTGCTATTTGTTACAGTCGAAAACAATATTAGAAATCGGTGGTGATTGTGTTTTATGGGTCCAGGGGTCTGTTTCACAAAGCAGGTTTAGTGAAAACTCAGAGTCTGTTAACCCTGAAATGAGGGAAACTCTGAGTTTTCCGTTTCAAAAAGGGAGGTAACTCAAACCAGAGAAAGAGGGGTAACTCTAGCCTGTTTCAGAGAGAGAGGTAACTTAAGCTCTCGGTCAGTTACCGTAGTAACAGACTCTATGAACCTAACCTGGTCGGGACCAGGTTTTTCTCAATGAACCTCGAGTTTCTCTCTGTCTCCGCCCTCTTTCAGAGCCACACACTCCATTTGATTTCCTCATTCATTCAGTCAGCAGGCGAGTTTTGGCGTAGCCTAGTTCTGCCGTCTGTCATTTTAAAAAATCATTAAAAAAATCAGAGTCAGTATATTAGAAGTCCATTAGGCACAGTAGGTGGCGACTTTTTTCACTAACATGGCATGTCCTTTTGATAACGATCCCGTGGATGAAGGTGCAGCATTACTGCGCAGAGAATTAAATATTCGTCGGGAGATGGTTATCAGACCGCGCATAGATGTTTTAGCATTTCCACACAATTATCTTTTTGAGCGGTACCGTTTCACGTCACAGTCCATCATCTACATACACAACCTAATCCGTCCTTACATTTGCAACATTACCAGTCGTAGTCATGCTCTCACATCCCAGCAGATATTGTGTGTTGCGCTGCGTTTCTTTGCAAATGGAAGTTTTTTGTACAATGTCGGAGATGCAGAGCACTTGAGTAAGGCAACTGTATGCAGGGCGGTCAGAAAAGTGTGCCTCGCCCTGAAACGGCTTTTACCCATCTTTGTCATTTTCCCTGGACATAAACCTGTCAGAGCCATCAAGGAGGAGTTCCACAGGATTGCAAGTGAATGATGTAGAGATCTGTTAAATTAATTTTAAATTATATTCTGTTAATGACATTGTGCTGTAACCTCAGACTGGGATTATTAATTTTAATTTATTTTAGGATTTCCCAGTGTGATTGGCTGCATAGATGGCACACACATTCCCATTACGGCTCCCTCACATAATGAAGCCAATTATGTGAATAAGTCCATTCACAGCATAAATGTGCAGGTACATGTAGATTGACTACGGTTTCAAAATGTTAAAGCCTGCATCATAGTTCAACTAACATCTGTCATTCTCTGCACTGTCAGGATCATATGTGATGCTGCATACATCATTTCCAATGTGGAGGCCAAGTGGCCTGGGTCTGTTCATGACTCGAGGATATATCGTGAGTCTAATCTGAGCAATATAATGGAACATGGTAAGCAGCCTAAAGATTTGCACAATATAATTCACTTGTCTCCCTCCTTTAATGCACTCAAATGTATCCACTATACATTACAGGAGAGTTTGATGGCCTTCTGCTGGGTGACAGGGGTTACCCATGCCAGCCTACGTTACTGACCCCTTACCCTGACCCAGGCCCCAACAGAACTTCAACGGGGCTCACTGCAGGACGAGAGCCAAGGTGGAGATGACCATAGGCCTACTGAAAGCCCATTTCCAGTGCCTACGTCACCTCAGGATGACCCCTGAGAGGGCCTGTGACATTATTGTGGCATGTGTTGTTCTTCATAATATTGCCACAATTAGAGGAGAGCAACACCCTGCCCTAGAAATGGAAGACCCTGATGATGACCCCATCCACCTGCCAGCTATCCACGACGGCAGAGCAGTCAGAGACACCATATGCCATAATCACTTTAGAGTTTAAGTCACCATCATCACCACCACCACAGCAGTAAAATAAAGACATAATACACATTTCATTTGGTCTTCTTTATTTCCTACAAATACAAAAGCTAGTTTAGTTAACGTTCCAATAGTTAACATAATTAACATCACCTGTGACCATGCACCCACCTCTAACTTGTGCTCCAGTATTTCAGTTTCCAGATCTGCCCTCCTAATCTGGTGGTCCAAGTATAGTATTTCTTTATCAGTTTTCTGTATTTTTTTCAGCAGGTGAATTTTGTAAACTTCTTTGACAGGTAACTGGGAATACATAAGGAGGACATTAAATTATACAGTTGCACATGAATTCCACAGAATGAACCTCTGGTGTTTACTGAACATCTATCTCACTGTGTCAATCTGTGCAGTGGAAGTTGAGGGACCCTCCTGCTGCTGCCAAGCCACGCTCTATTAAAAAGGATGAGAATGTGTTAATACTTCAGTGTACGTTAAATGTCACACTCTATATTCCACCAGAATGGTAAGAAATGTGAATGGGAAGAGAACTATCAGTAACATATCAAGATGTTACCTCTATAGGCCTTTCTGGATCCCCCTCTGTAAAGGCAGCAGACACAGTTTCCTCATCCTCTTCATCCTAGATGAGTGATATGTTTCAGTATACTTAAACTACCATTTGGCAACATCTTTGGAGTATTGCCTACTTACATTTACAAGGCAGATAGCACCATCAGAATCTGTTGGGACAAAAGAAAAAAAAAAGACATGAAAGGGAAATAAATATTTGTATGAATGGGCTCAAAAAAAGATATATAGGCCTAGGCATATTACATTTTACAAAGGCACTTGTGTCTTGGGGGGTGGGCTCAGAGGATCAGCTCCCTCCAGGGATTCCCTCAGCCACTGGCCTTCCTACATTCTGGCTTAGGGCCAGCTCCTCTGCCTCCGTTAGAGGTGGCGGTGCTGGGCCACCAACCGTTTTATGGGCATCTGCCTTCTTTCTGTTGGCTGAGTAGAAGTCTGTGTTAACCACTTAAAATTTACTTTACAATGTAAACATGATCAAAATGAGGTACCCCCCATGAGATTATGCCGAGGTCTTACCTGTTTGAACAATGTTTTTATACTTCATCCTAAAGTGCTGCCAAGTGCGCTTCTCCCCCGCGGGATTGCGCCTAAATGAAATAAATTAATAGGCTACCATTCAAGCAGTTTTCCCCTGTAATATTATTGTGATTGCAGAGGACTACATTTAAACTTACGCACTGACCCGAGCAGCAATGTTATCCCATGCCATCTCCCTCTCTTTTGCAGCTGCAGCAGTGTTGCACTTCTTTTTGTAAATGTGTGCAAACTTGCCGTATGAGCGCATTAAGATCTCTAATTCTAGTGGGGTGAAAAACGCTGCCCTCCTCTTCCCCGTTGCCATGGTGACTCGTCAAATCGGGGCTCCATTGATGCTGGCTTTTTATAGTTGTGGTGCATGCGCTTAACTCCAGGTGAAACTACTCCGAGTTGATTAAACTGATTCAAATCAGCTGTTCTGGAACCAGAAACTCAGAGTTTCCTATCTCAGAGTAGATCAACTCAGAGTTCAGGATTAGACTCAGAGTTTGTTGAACCTGCTTTGTGAAACGGACCCCAGTCCAGTTTGGTGTTATGAAAAACTCTTTATCTCTAGATGATATTTCAACATAAGAATCCCTCCCAAAAGGCAGCTTAGTCATAGATATCAACCTTCAATGGCATCAACAGTTAAACCATAGAATGAAAAAGCCAAGGCATGTTTCAAATTTGGTCTCATTTAAGGTCTCAGTCTGAACGCTGATATGCATCATGATTTTCATGGACAAACAGATTTGCTTGCAAACAAATATGCTTTATAACCTGATTTTACTGATGTTGTTTGGATTTTAAAAAAAAAAGTCATTTTGGGGTACGCGTACCCCCTAATTGCACATATTCATATCTGATGGTTATATGTAACAGAACATCATAAAAATTAATGTTTAGATAAATTATATGAAAATATCCTGGTAGAGATATGCACTGCTCTGTAGGGCTGCAACGATTAGTCGACTAATCGATGACTTGTCGACTATCAAAATAATCGGTGACTATTTTAGTAGTCGACTAATCGTTTGAGTCATTTTTCATAGAAAAGTACTATAAAAGTACCCCATAATACTCTTATTGCAGCTTCTTACGTTCAAATATTGGCAGCTTTACACACTCTCCCATGACGCTGAACGAAAACCCTTTTGCGTGAGTACGAAACAAGACATTAGATGACATAATTTTGGGGTGACAGACCGACATCTTTCAACATTTTAACACATTTTTCGATAAAAATGATTAGTCGACTAATCGAAGAAATAATTGACAGATTAGTTGACAATGAAAAAAATCGTTAGTTGCAGTCCTACTGCTCTGTGTGATGCTGTGACATAATGGCCCCAAATTTCAATCCCTGTATTTACATTGATCTACTAAGTATACAACGGTATACTTTTAATATGACCTTTTCAGTCAGTCCTTGTTTTGTTTACTTGTGCTTTGTTGCTGATATATATTTTTTTCTGTTGCTTTTTAATGACCGAAATCAATCAATCAATCAATCAATCAATCAATATGCTATTTGGATGTCCCAAGAGATCACAAACAAACCCACCAATGTGTATTATTGCAAAACTCCAGATTGACTAGACTGTACAATTGAAGTGGTTTTACTCCTGCAATAGCTGCCTTTTTGACTCGGATTCAGCAAAATAATCAACTTCCTCATATAAAGTTGAGACAGATTCAACCCACTTGACTTTTATGATGAATTTTTGTCAAGATACTGGTTTACCAAGGAAACTGTTTTGAAGCTAACAGGAAGATTGGGCCAAATGTCAAACATGGCAGTGACAGAGAGGCTCCTGGTGGCCCTGACATTTTATGCTACCAGTTGTTTCCAGAAGGTGAATGGGGACCTGTTTTTTTATCAAAGGAGGAAAAATTTGAGCCTCTCTGCCGAGCCATCATGAGTACCTTTAAGCTAGCAACTTTTTAAGCTAGCTAGCTAGCAACGGAAAAGCAGCCGTTTGAGCCATTAACGCCCCCTCTCCTTTCCACCTCTTTTCCACTTACTAGGTGCCGATTATGCCCGTATTTATTTATTTAAATATTTATTTTTTTATTCTAATTTCGATATGAGCTTCTCTCTATAGATGTAACTAAGTTTAAATTCTGTTTCAACAAATAAACTTGGTTTTGCTAAAACGGGCTAAATATATAATGGTGCAACAGAGCTCTGCCTAATAAATAAATAAAAAAAAAAAATGTTAGTTTAGTTTTATTAAACTACTGCCTAATGAAAGCTGACTTTAATATTAAAATTAAATTAATCCTTGTCAGTGCAACCCAGCCTCAATGTCACCAATAATAAACAAACTGCCATGGAGCAAGATGCTAGCATGTAGTGATGCTAAAGGTTAGCTAGCATGGCACAACGGATGTTAACAAGTTAACTTTACTAACGGTGAGTTACATGAAATTATTCAGCTGTTATGAGAACAAATAACGTTACTGTAACTTTAGCTATTGATGTCACAAACATTTGACAGCCATAGTTTCTTACCTGCAGCCACTTTAGCTTTGAGCATCATGCAGATGGAGATGCTAACTGCGCTAGCTACTTTAGCACGGCTAGCTAAAACAAACAGCAGTCAAGGTTGGCACCTGCCATGCGCTTTCACGCTCCCACGCTGTCAAAATATTTCCACGCCAAAACACTGCAAGAAAATTTTTTTGTTTAGTCCCGTATGATTCTTCACAATGAGTGGTTAATTGTCACTGAAGAAGATACCAGAGGGTTTTTTTCTCACAGGAAAACACGGTACTGCAACACACCTGGACATGACACAAAGTTATTTTTCTACCCAAAGAAAGAAAAAAGTTAAGGTAGTACATATGCCGAATTTACAATAGGGGACAAATAATTACGAATTTGTCGTAGACAGTGTTTCACAACGTTTATTAACTTTCCCTTACTCAAAAAATCATAAAATTTAGTGATTTTTTAATGCAGTCTGGTACTTTCTCCCTGAATGACAAGGAAGTGTATTGGGTTACCATTTAGATTGTGTCCCAAACACATCGAGTCAACTGCACATCATTATTACCCAACCATAAACATAAGATAAATGTCATAACATTACTGTGTGGTCTAAATAACCATGACCTTGATTTTAAGGGGTGTAAGAAAACTTGAAAAAGAAATAAAAACAATTGTAGTAGTAAATGCTATATCTCCAAATTTCATTAATTTATGTTATGAAAACAAAATAAACTTTTTATTAAAGTTAAGATCGTTATTCAAGTTGTAAACTTAAAAAAAGTAGGCTAAAGGTAAGGTGGTGACCTGAACCAGAGCTGTATTTACACAGTCCTCACTGTCAAACAGCCTTGTCCTACATCAGAAAAGTACACAGCTAAAACAACCAAAGAGCAAACAGATAAACAGGCAAGTGTCAGGGAGAAGAAAACACTGAATTTGTCATATACACACACAATCACTGGCCACTTTATTAGGTACACCTTGCTAGTACCAGGTTGGACCCATCTTTTGCCTTCAGAACTGCCTTAATTCTTGTCGTCATAGATTCAACAAGGTGCTGGAAACATTCCTCAGATATTTTGGTCCATATTGACACAATAGCATTACGCAGTCAGTGGCATGCACAGACTTTTTGAAGGGCAGGGGCGAAAAGAAAAAAAAGGGCACATACAGCGCATTCTCGCCACTGAAGAGGGCACTAAGTTCTGCATGTTTTCGAGGGCACTTTAGACATGTTTATATGTTATATAAATGGCACATTATATAGCCTTAAAACAGACTAATGAGACAGACTACTCAAGTTAGTTTGTAGTTAGGATCAGAACCCACGAGAACTGTGTAGATTCAGCATTGGACTGTGAAGAACACACAGAGACATGGATGTATGAAAGAAATAAATCCCTGGGGGGGGTCTGCGGGTCCTCCCCCAGAAAATTTTCAATTAAGTAGATGCCATTTCCTGTATTCTAGTGCATTTTAACACCATATTAGCACCAGATAATCCAAACTGGTTCTGTGAGATATAGTTCTGGCTCAATATAGATCAAAAAAGGGCCCAACATAAAAGTCATTGCAACAGTAATGTTTTGACCACCCAAGAGGGCAGTTTATCATGTTTTAACCAGCCAAGAGGGCAGTTTAGTGTGTTTTTTGGCTCCAAAGAGGGCACTTTAGCTGCCAAGAGGACACTTTAGCGCGCGTTTTGGCTCCCAGGAGGGCATTTTGGCTGCCAAGAGGGCACTTTAGCGTGCGTTTTGGCTCCCAAGAGGGCACTTTAGCGCGTGTTTTGGCTCCCAAGAGGGCACTTTAGCGTGCATTTTGGCTCCCAGGAGGGCACTTTAGTCAATTTCAATTCAATTTTATTTATAAAGCCCAATATCACAAATCACAATTCGCCTCACAGGGCTTTTCAGCATACGACATCCCTCTGTCCTTATGACCCTCGCAGCGGATAAGGAAAAACTCCCCAAAAAAACCCCTTTAACGGGGAAAAAAAACCGGTAGAAACGTCAGGAAGAGCAACTGAGGAGGGATCCCTCTTCCAGGACGGACAGACGTGCAATAGATGTCGTACAGAACAGATCAGCATAATAAATTAACAGTAATCCGCATGACAATCCGCATGACATTAATGAGACAGAGAGAGAGAGA
>NC_065517.1:22953250-23004348 GCF_006386435.1 Epinephelus moara | reverse complement strand
TGCGACTACTTTCTCAAGGATCTTTGACATAAAGGGAAGATTAGATATCGGTCTATAGTTGGCTAACACCTCTGGATCCAGGGTGGGCTTTTAGTGCGCGTTTTGGCTCCCAAGAGGGCACTGTAGCGCGCGTTTTTCAACATTTGGNGGTCTATAGTTGGCTAACACCTCTGGATCCAGGGTGGGCTTTTAGTGCGCGTTTTGGCTCCCAAGAGGGCACTGTAGCGCGCGTTTTTCAACAATTGGGCCATGAGGGGGATCACATCCCAAAGGTGCCCTATTGGATTGAGATCTGGTGACTGTGGAGGCCATTGGAGTACAGTGACCTCATTGTCATGTTCAAGAAACCAGTTTGAGATGATCTGAGCTTTGTGATATGGTGCGTTATCCTGCTGGAAGTCCTGCATTCAAAATATCATGCAAGTAAAAGTACAAAAATATTAGCATCAGGATATGCTTAAAGTTCCAGTTCCAATCTCTGTTATGTATTTACCTCTTAATGTTTGTCCACATATTTATTTATGTCTGGTTGTGATTTGAAAATATGACTCATGGTTGTTTATCCCTTGCCATTTATCAGTAATTTCAGTCTGAAGAACCTTATCTCTAATTTGTACCTCTTCCAATAGTTATGACATCCACTGCATCAACAAGACTGTATCACCACAGGTATAGAGGTGAGTAGGACTGCAGTTTAAGATTATTTTTATTGTCCATTAATCTGTGGATTGTTTTCTCGATTAGTCGATACATGTGCTGAGAAATGTCAATCAGTGTTTTCCAAAGCCCGAGATGACATTTTTAAGTGTGGTCCAGTGTGTAGGATTTAGGGGCATAGATTGGCAGAAATGGAATATTATATAATATAGTATGTTATCCTTATCTTAGAATGAGCCATTTTTATCTACATAGGGAGCAGCTCCTTGCCTACAGAGATGTTGCACCTCCATGTCTTTACATTGGCCTAGAACAGACAAACTAAACACTGGCCTTATTGACTTTGGGATACCCTGCTTGTTACGCTCAGTGTTGGGGAGTAACTAGTTACATATGACACATGATATTACATATGAGTGACGTAACTAAATTACGAAACAAATGTTGCAGGAATGCATAGTCCATTTTCTAAGCATTTTTCATCTTAAGGTTTCAGCTTGTTAGAAAACTAACCAATAAGTAATAAATATAATACAGTTAAGTTTATTTCGGTCATTTTCCAACTTGTAAAACTCAAATATAATGGTAGATAGACAATACATAAACATGAACTTTAACTAAGTTTACTTTGTTGAAGTAATTCAAATAGTTACATGCACATGTTTGATAATTTAACTAGTAATCTGTACTGGTTAGGCTGTGTAAATCAGGTTTCCCAAACTCCCTTTTATGAATGCAAATTTAATTAAACATTTTTTTATTAATTACTTCCTTTTAATCAGTCCCACTCTTCTGCTGACTGTTTTAATGTCTGCAGTGTTGCTTGTGTGTTTTTGCGTCACGTAACTGATTGGCTTCTTCACTGCTCTGTGGTTTTTGGTGTTATATACCCTCGTTGGTTCGGGGGACAATGACATCACGTGTAGCGCATTGAACCGCATTGATCTGATGCGCTTGTGCTCCTTTCACAACACGATTGATTGACCGCAGTGCTTGAAGTTCAGTAGATGATCAGCTTAAAAGAATGAACTCTGACCGGAGCTCAGAGGTCCATCAGACAAAGGGACGGAGTTTTGATGTGTCAGTTTGAAGTGTCCATTGTTTCAGATTGACTCTAATATTATATGATATCTAATATTATATTATCATCAACATAGTAGAAAGTTGATTTCTCTTTGATTATTTAACTTTGAAAATGCTTGTCGTACATCACAACAACCCCACAATAGGAGCACAGATTTCTAATCTCTCTTTTAATTGTCCCACATTGTCTTTGTATTGATTAAACATTCAGTTACAGCCACTTGCTCCAGGCCCAATGAGATATTTTGCACGTACTGTAATCACTGTACTCAGTGCTGCTGTGACTCTTGTGCAATGTCAGACTGTCTTCTTCAGCCTGATTAACTTATCTTGAGTTCACCTCTGTTGTAACTGTGATCAAACAGCTGTCATAGACCTTCCTTAGCAGGGGAAAGGTTAACCGAGACGTTAAGAAACCACTGATGAGACACCGATTGTTTGATCAACAGAGTTGGAGGACAATGGCTTAATTTAACTTTTCGAAATCCATAGTAAATCTACATACAGTTGGTCAGGAAGCCAAGCAGGCCTACCTTTGAATAGTAGGATATAACATATGATAACAAAGCCTGCACACATTCATGTAGTTTCAGTCAAATTAAAATGAACAATGAAGAATACTGGACAACATCTGGGCATCATTTTAGTCTGAAATTAATTTTAAACTATCTTGGGCTTCACTACAGAAACTTCCTCAGTCTGAAATCTTATCTGAGTTTAGGATGACATTTAGGATGTTTTGTGTTATAGAAACATTTAAGCAAAGGATAGTAATTTACTATCACAGAACCATCCTTACTTAGGGATTTATGAGGAATCATAAGTGAGGATTTTATAGACCCAACCGAGTTGCCAGAAGAAAATAAACCACAGATATGTTACATCTGTATGTTATTATGTAGTGGATACATTGCAACTTTACTTTTTAACAATGCTGTGGGTAAGGTGGTTAGGTTTAGGTGCATAAACTACTTGGTTATGGTTAGGAAAAGATTGTCTTTTTGCCTAAAATGCACAGTTTTAGGGGCACAATTCCACCACAAAATGCAGTGATATCTCTGTGAAAAAAATGCATTTCTCGTGGTCCTATCCCGGAAGGAAACACAACGATGTTTTTGTAAAAAATAAATGTTTTTCATTGAACTATCCCCTGTGAAAAAACAGTGACAAGTTGCTAAAACACAACTGGTTTTGTTTGTTGGTCAGGCATCTTTACCTAGGTGGCGCACCATCCACCCTCCCCTCCACCTCCCGATGATAAAGTCAACTCATACACTACATCATTTTAGAAATGTTGAAATGATAATGTATGAAACGTGCAAATGTAATTTATTCATGATTTGTATAAATGTACAATGCCAACATTTTCATCTGATGACCGGGCTGCATAGACTCCACACCAAAATTAAAATAATTGTCAAAAATTGCAGCAGCCCTGTTGTTAGGTCTGCATGGTGATGACCATGAAGACGGGAACACCATTTTTTTGGTTATGAGTTATTCATCACAAAGCAAAATACAAGTCCAACTTCCCTCTCTTGATTTTTTTTCTTTGTCTCACCAACATATAATCAGGATGTCTACGGGTCCTTAAAAAATTCTTAAAATGTATTGCATTCAATGCTACAACAATAAGGTCTTAAAATGCATTAAAGTGTCTTAAATTGAATTTGTGAGGTCTTAACTACTACAAATATTTCATCTAATTCCATTTATATATCTTTTCATTTCTTTTTGTGGAAGTGAGTGAAGCTCTTTTATGTAAAAGTCCACATTTCTAATGTTACAAATCTTTTCATCCTTGAACTTACATCTACCTTTGCACAAGACCACGTGTATAGTAGTTGCCTGCACTGCTTACCTGCGATGCTTAAATAAATTAAAACATGATTTGTCCAACAGGCTGTCCAAAATTTGGTTAGATGGTGTCTTGAAGGGGCCCTGATAATGATTGAAAGGCTACTCAAACTGTCTTATGATGATGCTTTAAATTATTCAGACCATGTATTAATGGGTATATATGGATTGCCAAGACAGCGTATTGATAATTTATAATCAAAAATGTTTTTTAAATGTGATGGACATTCTCCACCGACTTGATTAGTGCCACCGACTCCTTGTACTTAAAATTGACAACCTCTTTTTTTGGCCATGGATAGCAAGCTAGCTAACCAGTAAGAGTGAGAGCCGTGTTCATCTCGAGTAGCTTAACATTACATTCTGGCGTTCAAATTTACAGTCATAGTGAGGATTATTTAAGTTAATATATGATAGGAGGTCTGAGATGGGACAGGACACAATCATGAGAAGATGAAATGCCTCTGTAATAGAAAGATTCTTAAGATTAGACAAGCAGTCAGGATGTTTGTCTGTACTGACCTAACCTAAGTAGCCTGTATGTTTGTTGCTTCTAATCAGCCGTGAAGGAAGTTTTCAGATCCTTGACTTAAGTAAAAAAAAAACGATGCCACACTGTAAGAACATTTCATTACAAGTAAAAGTACTGCATTAATAATGTTACCAAAGAAAAAAAGTAAAAGAAAATATAGAAGTAAGAACTCAAGGCAGACAAACGTCGCCTGTGAGCAGGGGCGGAGCTAGACTCTCAGCACAGAGTGGGCGAAGCATTCTCCAGAGGCCCTTCTGATAAAGTCGTTTTAATATAAATTTTAATTGTATATCCCATCATATTCTTAAACAGAAATTTTTGCTTTTATTTACATTAATTTCACAGATAAGAAACAATAAATTGTGAAGACAATAAAGCCTCCACAAAAATAGCATTTTAAGTCTTGTGTGTGATTCGTCCTGGCCTCATATGAGCAGAGGAAATCTCAGCTCGTGGCTAGGCTAATTTATACAATATAAAATGCCATAGGTTTGTGCTAATAATGTTAGCATGTTATATTTGTTTGGAAAACGTGTTTAGTATAAAACAGTTGCTTTGTCTGTGAATCTTGTGAGTTGTAATGGAGCCAAACTATGTACCGTTACATTTGTTAAATGTTGCTGTTGTCCCTGGCTTCATATGAGTAGAGGAAAAGTCCGCTAGCTGCTAGGCTAATTTCTACAATGTAAAATGCCATAGGTTTGTGCTATTAACGTTAGCATGTTGTATTTGTTTGGAAAACATGTTTAGTATAAGACAGTTTTTTGTCAGTGAACCTTGTGAGTTGTAATTGAGTCAAATTTTGTAACATTACCTTTGTTACATGTTGCTGTTGTCCCTGGCTTCATATAAGAAGAGGAAAAGTCTGCTAGCCGATAGGCTAATTTATACAATGAAAAATGCCATAGGCTTATGCTAAAAACATTAGCATGTTGTATTTGTGGGGAAAATGTGTCCAGATAAAGACAAGTGCTTTGTCTGTGAATGCTGCGAGTTATAGTGAAGTCAATTTTTGTACTAGTTTGAAACTGTCGCTCTTAAGTCATGTGTAATGTGTGTTTTGAATCAACTAAACTTTTCAACACTTCACAGAAACCCCGCCACAGACTAGTGTTTTGGAGGTGTAACTGCAGTGACACAGACACACCACTGCACAAGTATAAATGCTAACAACAGCGTAGGCTACAGCGTAGGCTCTGCAAAGAGCTGACGCACAAGAATAACTTCTGATACAATGCACTATACCAGGGCTCAGGAAGTGGCACACTTAAATGGAACACAGCCATTATTAATGTCATCTGTTACACCGGTGCTCAAAATGCTATTGTGTGTTCACAGTATTTAAAAACTGATAATCAACGGCCTAGATATGGACATACAAGATCATAAAAGAGCCAGTGCGACAGCTTCTAGACAGACTCTAATATGTGGTGATAAAACTTTCCAAGTGCTTTAATAAAAGCAGCACGCAGTGACTCAGGTTTCGATTTTGCATGACTGTGATTCATATTGTCCAGCAGTCATGGGGCAAAGGCTTACTTAACTTTCTGTAAGAGGCCTTCAGGTGTTTGAAATGAAATCAAATGACACTGTCATGTAACCTTTGTGCTTAAAATCAATGAAGAACTGTGGAGTGTTTTGTTCCTTTTTAACTTTAAAGATAAAATAACTCTGAAAGGGTCATAACTTCATCAATCACTTGACTTGAAGAGAATATATTGGGACATTTAGAATTAAAAACACATTGGTGTTAAAAGTAAACCCTGCACTTAGCTGATACGACCAAATTAATTTATTTGTGCACTTTGAGCACGACAAACAACCAATCAAAGTTAGTGATTCAGGATATTGCTGCTGTTATATGACGTCTGATTACAAATGTTTTTCTTAGATAAAGATGCTAGATTAATATTAATATATTCATTTCTCCATTAAAAAAAGACTTCAGGATGAGCCTAAAGCAACCCCCAAACCATAAAACAAAGTACAAAGAGTTAATGCAACACAGTCACACAGAGCGCCCCCACCCAGTGCTGACAGACAAGTGTTAGTTCGTGTTTTAACCTTTGGCCTGCCACAAGGACTGCTCAGACTTTGGAACCAGGGCAACACATTTGCAAGTCCTGGTAATCGCATACAGTAAGACTTGAGGAACTATAAAAGCCAAGGGAGCAAAGCCTAGAAATTAGTCTTCACAGAAAGAGGAGGACTCTTCTTACCTTAAAGGCTTACAGGAGCTTTACTAAGCCCACCATGGGGGGTACGAAGCTCTGCCTTTTGCTGCTGCTGGGCACATACACACTAGCCCGTAAGTACTGGTTTTTGTTTTGGTGCTAACAGAGTTTAAGTGTACAGTTTGATATTTTAACTTTGTGGGTGTTTATTGCTTGGTTTTGTAAAAAGAAAAGCTGGTTTTCCTTGAAGATGCTGCTGTTTTCATGTGTTAAATTAATTTAATAGCGTGTTTCGTGCTCAAGCATTGTACTAGCTGTCCTAGTTGTGATGTTATTCAGACCCTTTTTAAGTGACTGACAAGCAAAATACAGCAGATTAAACACTTAACAATGATTTAATTATACTTGTAAATACTGATTTTAGTCTTTAAGTGTTCTCAGCTGACTTTTAGATTAGCATGTGGCTTTTTAAAATGTCAAACAAACGTTTTGTTTTTCATCTTCTGCAGAGCAAGATGTGGGAAATGCTGAGGAACCATCTGTTTGCTTGTGTGAGTTGCTTTTGTTGTCTCCAAATTGTTTTATACGTTACTCTTCATGACATTAAGAAAATGTGATTAACGTGATAAATACACAACCAAAAAAAAAAAAATCCATGTTTTAATCCTGACATTTAACAAGCATTTGATTTGATTTAATTTTACTTTATTTAAAAAAAAAAATATTCAGACATTTGTCTTGCATCCCAGGACGTTAGCTGTTTCCCATAAATACATACAAAAATACATTTCCCTAGTATTAAACTGTCTATTTTAAGTGTTTAAAATTGTATAATATATCTATGACTCAAGTGTAAAAAAATGTACAGTGTATAAAACATTGCCACTACAGAGCTCTTACTGATGTTTCAAATACATTTCAGTGGCCAAAAGATTCAAGAACTTCCGACGATACGTGTACGACTACGAAGTTGAGACCTTTAATGGCGTGAATGGAGCGACCGACGACAAAAGCGGCCCCAAAGTCTCTTGCAAAGTATGTCTCACACCTCCGATCATTATTGCAAGCACACCAGTTTCAAGACCTTTAACAGAGAACAGTGGTGCTAAAAAATATTTTATGTGCCACACAGGTTGAAGTTGAAGTGCCCCAGACGTGTAGCTTCATCGTCCGCACAACAGAGTGCTCTCTGAGCGAGATCTTTAGTGTGGATGAGGAAGGGAACCCAGTGTACCGTCCTGCTGAGGGAGCTCAGGCTTTCAAAGCTGCCATGGCCAAGTAAGTTATGTTTCCAGACGTGTTGCTTAAACCTGAGGGACCTGTATGATCAGAAAAGTGGAGGATATAATATTGAGGATAAAAAAGACAAAGATGGGCTAAATGATCTGTCAACGTCAACAGGAACCTCTTGAAGATCAAAGTCAAAGAACAGACTCATGTCACACTCTACCCTGAGGATGATGAGCCCGTCAACATCTTGAACATCAAGAGGGGAATCATCTCTGCTCTCATCGTTCCAGTGATGGAGGAGGACAAGAACATGAAAATGGTGGGTCACTGCTCCTCACTGCTTTACTGCCTTGTTTTTGTTTTGTCAGTATTTACCGCAGGGACTAATCAATTCAGGCCAGAGTCACCCCGGGCTCCGAGCAGAGCTTGATTCTGCTCTCATGCAAAGATAAACAAGTTGCACAATGTGTAGATAAGCTGCCCCAGTCACAGGTGATAAACACTCCTGTAACATCATGTCCTCACATTGATGATCTTCAGCCGCGGGTCAGAGTCCTAGATAAGTTTATCTTGTTAATGGCATCACCTGCTCTCATAATTGGGGCTAATCTTTCTGATCAATTGATAAACAGATTCAGGAAGATTGCTAAAGGACAGAGAGCACGTTTATCACTTTGTTTTTTGAGCTGTCTCCAACTTCCTCAGTATCGATGATGTCTCTCATCATTTTCAGGCCACCGTGCACGGAGTGTGCCCCACCCACTTCACTGAGAACACCAGAGAGGACATCGCCACAGAAGTGACTGTCAGCAGGGATCTCTCCCAGTGTGACGAATTCTCTCCCTTCAGGCAGGTCACCAGTCCCCTGGCCCTCCTCACTGGCATGGTAAGAGATTAAGCAGTGTACTGTCACCATCCCAAACTAAAGGTGAAAACATTGCTTTTCATACACTGGTCAATATTTAGAGTTTGGACTGTTTTGCATCCATAACGTCTTCTTTCAGACAAGTGGAAAGAAAACCACCAAAATACATATTAAGGTGTTTATTTTAGTTCAAATTTCTGTTCGGTAAATCTAGCCAAAAAGCACATAACTAATAAGATAATGCCTCATTTGCATATATAAACATGAAATATCAGAAAACTTGTAATACAAAAAAATAATCGTTTGAATGTAAGTAATCACCTGCGGAAGTTTCATGGAGATATCAATTTTACCCTGCTCATTTGTCTTTTTATTTTCTGGTCTAAAATGTATAAAATTTTGTAATACATATCTTTAAAGGCTTTTTTTTTCCACTTAAGTATCACTTACACACCAAACTCTGATTTATTACCATGTATATTCTGAAGGTTTTTACATATTGGTTTGTTTATATTTCATTTATAGCCTGATTTATACAACAATTTATTCCTAAAACATGGCAAAAATATATATTTTTTTATTGCTGTTGACAGTATTTTTGGATTTATGGGGTGATATAAAGATACATCCAAAATTCCCTATGTAAAAACTTTTAACTTTTAATATATTAACAAAATAAAACAAGAATTTTGGACCTAGCTTTATTCAGTGTTCAGATTTCTGTTGTGAAAATGTTTGGAAATGAGTGCGTATACAATTAAATAATGCCTCATTCATCTATTTTGATATAAATTTTAAAAAACAACAACTTTAATTTAATTAATTTATGTGTTATTTGAGAGGGACAGTGTACATTAATCCACATTCAAACAAATATATATGCACCTGAGTTAGATGAAAGGCTAGTTTTCATCGGCAGTCCCTTTGCCTTATGTTAAAAAGCATATACAGTACAGTTAAACAACATGAGTGTATAAAATCCAAATGGCAGATGATGCAGGTACAGTTTGAGTACAGTCATTTAAAGTTAGTCCTCAATAAACCATTTATAGAAACTGAAAATAAAAACATTTTCAAGTGAGTTTTTTCCTTGCTGTTCTTCAGCAGTCCGCTCTTCTTTGTAATGAAAGAAAAACACTGATGTTGTCTCTCTATCATCAGAAGTACCATCTGTCCAAGATGATCAGCAGCACCCAGACTTGCAACTACAAGTTTGACAACCAGAAGAAGC
Source organism: Epinephelus moara (assembly GCF_006386435.1). Taxonomy (NCBI): domain Eukaryota; kingdom Metazoa; phylum Chordata; class Actinopteri; order Perciformes; family Serranidae; genus Epinephelus; species Epinephelus moara. Next base: position 22,994,719 of record NC_065517.1, on the reverse strand, counting down.
ACATGACCAGTGGAACCTGCACAGAGAAACACCTCTTCCTGCCCCTCTCCCACCAGTAAGTTTCAAAGTGATCCACTAAATAATAGAGGAGTATCAAATTGACCAAGTCTTTTAGGCTTCAAAACTGACCCACGTCTAGAGTGGGCAGGAGGCCAGACTTCTCAAATCTCAAGAGCACACACTGACAATGTGAACTCTAGATGTGTTTCATATGAATACTGTATTCTTCGAACTGCTCCATCTTTCCAAAGAATTACAAACAGACAGATTCCCTATCCTGACCAATATTTGTCTCATCTCTTTTGCAAACAGGAATGAGTATGGAATTTCTACTCTGGTGAAGCAGACTGTGACTCTGAGAGAGACCGCTAAGATCAACGACAGAATCTTTGACTTCAGCAGTAAGTGTTTCTGTTTTAGAAATAGCTTCTAAAATATCTGAATATACTCAAATGTGTCCAAATGTGCTGCATATTCTTACTTGTCTGTGATATGATTCTGTACAGATGTAAACCGCTTCATGAGCTTGGCTATGGATGTCACTGACGAAAAGTCCCCCGTGCAGACCAAGGATGCTGCCATCGCCACCATGCAGCAGCTGAACACCCTGTCACAGACCACCCAGGGCGAGGAGCGCGCCAGCCTCTTCCACAAGCTGGTGACTGAGCTGCGTGGCCTGGATGTTGACATCTTGGGAGACACTGCTGTTGAGATGATGGACATGTCCCAGTCTCTGATGTGGCAAGCTTTCGCTCAGTGCGGCACCCCAGAGTGCACCAGCGCCATGCTGAAGATTCTCAGGACCTTTGACGAGGGCGCCCTCGAGGTCGACGCTGCTGTGTACGCCCTGGGACTGCTGCTTAACCCCTCCCGCCTCATGGTGAAGGACATGCTGGCTATGGCTCAGTACAAGCAGAGCAAACCCATCATGTATGCTCTGAGCAACACAGTCAGGAAGTGAGTGTCATCTTTTTTACATCTGAAGGAACTGCAGCAGTGAGTGGTGGTTTCTGTTGTAAATTAATTACTGATGTCTGACTCTGTCTCCAGACTGTACCGGGCTGAGGGCGTCACCCCCGAGATCACCGCTGTCTTTGAGTACATGTCTTCCATCCTGGGTGCAGACTGCGCTGGGGAGAAGGACCTGACCTTCCTGATCTTGAGGGTAGGTAACCAGCTGTGAACCAGAGTTACTATAGTTTGTATTTTTCATTAGTTTTTAATTTATTTATTTTTTTCAGATATTTTTTATTAACTTTTCTGCAGACATGAACAAGTACAGCAATACAGAGCCAAGTAAAATGTCTGTGACAAAAAACAAAACGAAACAGGAGAACAGAACAATTTATTTTATTTTATTTTGTGTTGTTTTGGTTTTTTTTACTTCAGTTTAGTTTCAGTTGGTTTCCAGGTTTTTATTTTAGTTTTAGTTAACTTTAATAATCTTGCTGTAAATGGATACAGCTTATAAACATAGAGCTTTTCAGTTCCATGTTTTTTCTAATTTTAATTTAATTTAATTTAATCTTATTTTATTTTATTTTATTTCATTTTATTTTATTTCATTATTTGCCTAAATTGTGTGAATTTCTGTTTCGACCGTGTATAGCACTTTTTTCTTTTTTTTCTTTTTTTTAATTAACTGTCTATACTGTTCCCTCCAGGTTGTTGGTAACATGGGAGATGTAATGGAGGCCGTTGACGCCACCATTAAGACCACCCTGGTGAAGTGCATGAGACAGCCTGCAACCACACTGTCTGTACAGCTGGCTGCCATCCAGGCTTTCAGGCGCATGTCTGCAACAGATGAGGTAAAGACGATGAACCGTATCCCAGATTCCCAGTGTTGTAGTGTGAAGTTTCCACAATGACTAACACATTGTTTGTCTCTCCAGGTTCGTTCCAACCTCCAGAGGGTCAGCCAGTACCCCAAGGGTGCTGTGCAGAAGCGCCTGGCAGCTTACCTGGTCCTGATGAGGAACCCCCAGGACAGTGACATTGAGATGGTGAAGAAGCTGATTAAGCAGGAGCAGAACACTCAGATCAAGGCCTTTGTGACCTCCCACGTCTACAACATCATTTCATCCACTGATCCAGAGACCCAGAAGTAAGAACGGAGCACCTTTCAACTGACAGCACACATTATACTTTATGTCACGGAAAAACTGCGCTGATTGAGCCCATCTGATTGTTTTATTTTTTGTTACTACCTCAGGATCGGTCAGAAGATCATGGACGCCCTGCAGGATACTGAAGTCACCACACACAGCGACTACACCACAAAGTCCCGCAACTACAAGCTGGGCATGGCACATGAGAGCATGCAGGCCGCCATGCAGGGCAACATTATCTTTGATCCCAGTAGCCAGTTGCCGAGGGAAATGATGCTGGAAACTACCCTGAAAGCTTTTGGTTTCAACATGGATCTGTGGGAGGTATGTAATACTGTAACATACATACTGCTGTTTGAAATTATGGCTTTATACTAGCAGCATAAAACTAGATTCATAGGTGTGTTATCATTTTTATTACTGGATTTTTTCAGTCACTCCAACCAAGACTGTTTCCTAATGTACTTGTTTTATTTTTCCGACAGCTCGGCATGGAAGGAAAGGGCTTCGAGCCAACCATTGATGCTTTGTTTGGAAAGAACGGTTTCTTCCCTGACACTTTGGCCAAGACTCTGTACTGGACTTTGGACAAGATACCACCACAGGTGAAAGAAGAACTGGAGAAATGGGTTTCTCCCCTGGACACAGACAAAAGAAAGGTACGTCTCGTGTGTTACCATTTCTGTTAAACAATCTCAGTCTGAGTTATGTTGTTATTGTCACTGATACCGCCACAACTAATATAACGTTTTCCTCAGGTTCCTGAAAATCTTGCGAGAGAAATCGTCCGCAACTTCAACAAGCTGGTGAAGGATCTGCAGAGTCAGGATGCCCCAGAGGCCATGGCCTACCTGAGGATCATGGGAGCTGAGCTTGGCTACATCAAGAGCAGCGAAGTGAAGAGCATGGCTTCCAACGCAATAATGTATGCAGATATTCTCATGAAGATCATCCCTACCAAGGTACTGTTCTATTCTCCTGTTATCAAGTTAATAAAATGCCTTTCTGCAACACAGCGAGAGAAAACTCAAACTGACTGCTTGTTCTTTTCATCAGGTTGTGTCTAAGATGATGTCCAGCACTGACAATGAGATCTTCGCCCATTACATCTTCATGGACAACAGATTCATGTTGCCAACAGCAGCTGGTATGCCTCTGACATTTGCTCTGTCTGGCACCTTCACTCCTGGAGCAAAGGGAGGCCTTCGCATGGGTCCCACAATGGTAAATGTTCCATCTTTTGACTTAGACCTACCCCCAAAGCTCTGATTTATTATTGTGTTGTTGCTTTTTGATTTGACGCACTTTCTCAAATGTCCCACAAACCATTTTGAAAACCTTTGACAATAATAATAATTCAGTATGTATAGACTCTTCAACTTATTTAACTTCATCTGATCTGTTTTTGTTTACAGAATGAGCTGCTGTTCTCACCCTCTATTGGAGTTGAGTTCGTGACCAAGATGGGAGTCCACGTGCCTGAGTTCATCGTGTCTGCCGTCGAGATGCACACCAACATGTACCACGAGAGCACGCTCAATGCCAAGATCACCATGGAGAACAACGAGGTCAAGCTTTCCATCCCCGCCCCACAGGGCACCACAAAGCTCTTGAGCATCAGGTAACAAATAACATCAAATACATTCGTCGATTATATTTGATAAATTATGTTTGCTCATTAAGTGCTTTAGTAGTAGATGTCGATATTTCAATGGAAACTGATTTTACGTTTTTTTCTTTGAATCAGCAACAAAGTGATGATTGTGGGTGCTGGTAATGCTGCCGTGATCCCACACACCGAGGGTGAATCCAGCTGCAGCCCTCTCTTCTCTGGAGTCAGATACTGCACCAAAACACTCCGGGCCAACACTGGCGATAAGACTGATGTTCCTTACTTCCCCCTGAACGGAGAGACTAAGTAAGTTGTTCTTTAAAGAAGCTTGATTTTAATTTCACTGATTGTAACACGCTGCATGATTATCATTCTGTAAGTCATGAGGTAATGGTAGAAATGGTCAAAAGTGTGATAATAATAATATTAATTAATTTATAGAGCACTTTTCATACAAGAGATGTAGCTCAAAGCTCAACAGAATTAGACAATGAAAAGACAGTAGATGATAAAATATAGAAGTGAAGCTAAAAAGAGAATGAATAAAAATAATAAGAACAAGAAAATCATTAATTAAAAGCCAAACTAGATAAATAGATATTTAAAAGTTGTTTAAAAATGACCACAGAGCTCTCTTGGTAGGGTTTTCCATAATTTTGGAGCCTAGTTGTCGCTATGATTGTGTGTATTTAAAAACCCAGCAGTAGAAGAGCACGTGAAGGATCATGAAACAACAGAGAGTCTGCAGTGTCGGCCGGTTCCAAACCATTAAGAGCTTTTAAAACAAAAAAAAAAACCTTAAAATCTATTGATCTATCTATCTATTGAAGATACTGAGAGCCAATGGAGTGTAGCTAAAATCGAGGTTATATGCTCGGTCTTCCTTGTTTTGGTAAAAGTCTGTTCACTTTGTCAAATTTGTGATGCACAAATACTTCTTGTTCTTTGTGGTTTTCTAGATGCACAATATAATAGTAGACTTATCTGAGAGAGACTTAAACTTTGTTTGTTTCACCCTAGGTTTGACTTGGACATCAAGCCCTCTAAAGAGGTCTCTGAGTACACAGCCACCATGGCCTACAAGCTCCTCGTTGAAGGAAAGGAGAAACGCCACACAGTTGATTCTTTGAAGTTTGCCCTGAGAGCTGAAGGTATAAACATCTTATTTGCGGAAAAAAATCATATCAACCTAAGTGTTTCTATAGGCCATGACCTCCTTTTTCATTTTATAGGGTTACATACATGAGTAATGGAGTTATACTTTGTTTAACTTTAGGTGCTCAGCCCACCGAGGCCACAGTCACCATGAAGTTCAACAGGAACAGGAATGTCTTCAGCACCCAAGTCCAGGTGCCTGACTTTGATGTCGAGGCCGGCGTTAAGGTTGGCATGACCGACAGCAGTGCCAAGGGCCAATCCATCACCCTGGAGTTCACCAACAAGAACATTCCCCAGCTCTCTCTGACTGGCCGTGCCAAGTGAGTACCCGGCTAAAATCTTCTGTTTGAACACACTGTCAATAAATGATGCAACAGCATATCTTTATGTACAAGCAGTGACTTGACCGTGTGTTTTTTGATTCATCACAGGCTTCAGACCATGACTGATGGCATGCTGCAGGTTCAGCTGTTAGTCCCATCATTCAAGACTGATGCTTCCATCACTGCTACCATGAGAAACACTGACGGACTCACCGTAGAGATCAAAAGTGATGTCAAGCTCCCAGCGACCTCTTCTGTTCAGGCAGTTACATTCAAATATGGTATGTCTGTTTAGGAAAATACTCCTAATGGACTTCAAAGATCGCTCATCTCAGGCATTTGTCTCACACACTGTGTCAAATTTAAAAGTTTAATGCTAAATGCTTTGTATTTCAGGTGAAGACCAGGCTGAGGTTCAGCTGATGTCCAACATGAGCGCTGATACTAAGATTGTTGTGCCTTACACCGAAGCCGTCATCGTCTGGCTCAAGCAGTTTGCGGAGGATGTCATGGAGCAGCAGGTTGTCAAGACTGACATGAAACTGCGTCACGTCCTCAACAAGGCAGTTGAGGTGAAAAGCATATGATTATTACTTAATATAATCAGAACTATTTTAGCAGACCTTGACTTAGTTATACTTCTACCAGACTAACGCATATGTTGTTTTATTCATCAGGCCGGTGATATCTGGATGGACAAGATCTCAGCTGATGTTCCCTATGTTGAGACTCTGAGGAACAGAATTGCAAGTGTGGAGATGCCCTCTGTGCCTGAGAACCTTTTCATGAACTTGTAAGTAAACCCCACATCGAATAATGATTATTACTTTTCACATTTACTCACCAGTTGAATGTCTGTTTTGAATTACCTTATAACACATGTTCCGCTTTAATCCTTTCACCAGTGACAGCGCATTCAGATACAAGTTCAACCACGACCGCATGACCATCACCGTCCCTCTTCCTCTTGGAGGCAAATCATCTGAGGAGCTGAGGATACCGCCAATGGTCAGCACCCCACGCATCTCCGTGCCTCAGCTGGACATGGAGTTCGCCTCACAGGAGATTCAGATCCCCACTTTTACCATCCCCTCTGAATATGATCTCGTCCTGCCTCTGATGGGAATGGTTGAAGCATCTGCCAAGGTCAACAGCAACTATTATGACTGGGAGGCAACTATGTCTGCTGGTAACAACACCGTAGAGTCTCCAAGCTACCTGGCCAAGTTCAGAGTCATGGCTGAGAGTCCAATCCAACTTCTCTCCTTCTCAACTGAGGGTAATTTAAATGTTATTCTTGTATTTAATGAGAAGAATTATACATTTGTTATTGAATACTAGATACACAGCTTCAAGCTAATACTAATTGATATTTTATTATTCTGTCTGTTTTTAAAGGAGCTACAACAATCACCGACACGCCAGAGAAAACCATGAAATTCACCATGGATGGTTCCCTGAGCCACATGCTCATGAACACAGGTTTTAGTGTCCTTGAAACCATTGCTGTCACAGACAATGTAATGTCAACAGGAAGGTACAACATCAATGCTGCCTCTCCTATGGGTCTGGACACCTCTCTGGCTGTTACCACCCAGGTCACCCTAGACTCAAACATGCTGTTTGGAGATGTCAACACAGACGGAAGTCTCACCATTGGACCCATGGCTGCCAGCACCACTTATCAGTACACCTTCTCTGTTGAGCCAGCCAAGAAACAGGCTAAACTGGAGAGCACACTGAGGGTGACCTCTGAAATCCTGAAGGTCATCAACAAGATGAAGGCATCGTATGCAAATGAGGAGCTTCTGATTGAGTCTAACACCAACATGGACACCGACCCGATCAAGCACACTACCAAAATGAGCCTTAACTACAAAGATGTCAAGCTTTCCATCCAGTCTGACTCTGTGACCAAGGCTGATGAGCGAATGATCCGTAGCCAGATGGAGTTCACTGCCTCTGACGGGCAGGCCAGCCTCAGGATTGAGAATCAAGCCGATGACACAGTGAACCGTGTCTACTCTTTGCTCACTGGGTCCATGAGCCCCTCCGGCCTGGAGATCAATGCTGATGCCTCCTTGAACATCTTCTCAAGCCTTGCCTCTCACAAGGCAACACTGGCCCTGAACATGAATGGTCTGACCACCAGCTGCACAACAACTGCTCAGTACAGCCCAATGACCTTTGAGAATGTCTTCCATGGTGGAGTTGACACCTCTGGTGCCACCATGTCCCTCACAACTAAGGCAGCCATTGAAGACAACAAAGCCGAGCTCAATGTTGAGGGAAAGCTTGCAAGCACAGACGTTTACCTCAACGGCATCCTTAAAGGTAACCTCTTTGACATCAACACCAGGAACAGAGTGAACTTCAGACTGAACGAAGATGGCTTGGTCCTCTCTAACAACGTAGTTGGATCTCTCAACAACATGAGGACTGAGAATACACACTCACTGTCTCTTACGCTAAAATCTTTCACCCTGAGCTCCAAGACTAATAACTTCCTTGACAAGGGTAACACCTATAAGCATGACATCAATGTTAACATGGAGCGTTTTACTGCCATGGTTAATGTGCAAGGTGAATTGAAGATCATGGAGACTGACCTTGTGAATGATTTCAAATTCGAGGCACAGCCCTACAACATGGAGCTGACTGGAACAATGATGGCAGGCCGCTTAGGGGAAGAGCTTAAGCACACTTATGAAGTCAAGTTTGTTGACATGGCCCTCTCTGCAACATGCAATACCGTTGGTAAACTCCTGGGAACTCAAATGGAACATTACTCTCTTATGGAGGTTGCTGGTCTGACCATGAAGTTCAACAGTGAAGCCAAATTCAACTCACCAGTTCTTCAGCTGGACAGTACAGTCAAAACTGTTGCTGCACCCTTCACTCTGAACATTGATGCCATCTTCAACTCAAATGGCGAAGGGTATCTGTATGGTAAGCAGAGCGGCGAAGTATACAGCAAATTCCTCCTGAAGGCAGAACCCACACTGTTCACACATTCATTTGAGCACAGAGCCTCAACCACCCATCAACTGGAGGGCAGACCCGAAATCAAGACCAATATGGAAAACAAGTTCAACAGCATGCTGAGTCTCCAAGAGCAAAGTGTGACACTGAAGATGGCATCCACAGTAAATGAGGACACTTTTGATCAAGAAATGAATGCCTATAACAACGCAGAGAGAATGGGTATTGAGATGTCAGGAGCAGTTTCAACCTCCCTCTTCAGTGAGACCAAACAAGATTACGCAGTCTCTGGATTTGTGAAATATGACAAGAGCAGTGACAGCCACTTCATCCAGATCCCATTCATTGAGTATCTGCCTGCAGTTGTTGAAGACGTTAAGGCCACAATGATGAGGCTGATGGACCAGAGCATTGTGATGCTGAGCGATATCAACACCAAGTATGAGATCAGTGCCAAGTTTCAGGATAAAGTGTCAGAACTGAAGGAGGTGATTGACAATTTTGACTTCAAACTCTTTGTCCAAGACCTGAGAAAGTACACCAACTCAGTGGAAAGCTTTGTGATCGACCTGACGGCCAAGTTCCCAACTGACAAAGTTATGAATGTGCTGAGAGCAATGAAGGATGCCATCGTGGCGTTTATAACGAAGCATAACATTACCCAGAACTTCAATGAAATTTATGCCAAAGTAGAGGAGATCCTCTCCAGCTACGAGGTTGAAAAGATGATTGGGGCCATCATGGATGAGGTTGTTAAAATCATGAAGCAGTATCAGGTGAGGGAAAAGGTACAGTCTGCAATTGCTACTCTCAATTCAATTGACTTCCAGCCTTTGCTCAAAAAAGTTATGGCACCTGTTCAGGAGCTTGTGAATGAGCTGTATTCCTTTAACTTCAAACAGCTGATTGATGACATGAGTGACTATTTCATGAGGATGATGCAGACAATCAGATCTTTTGATTATGACACATTCACGATGGAATTGAAGGAGAAAGTGTCAGAAATGAGCAAGATCCCCTGCTTTGGAAAACTCTATGGAGAGTTCAGACTCACCTCCCCTCATTACACACTCAGGACCAATGCTGACCTTGAGAACACCACAACTACATCAGTCACACCAGAGTTCAAAATCAACCTTAACTCATGGGCAACATCTACTTTGAAAGTTCTTGACTTCTCAGTGGACGCCAGTGCTCACTTTGCTGCACCCAAGATGAGTCGCCTGTCCATCTCTGAGAACGTTAAAGTTGACCAGATGTGTTTCACACTCGACCACAAGGCAACAATGACTCTCTATGGCCTGTCAGCTCAAGCTTCTGCTGAAACTACTGCAAAAGCCAACACTGAGCTCTATGTAGCCGAGCTTGTCAATACTGCGTTCTTCGCCATGGAAGATGGAGTTTCTGCCACTGTGGAGACTAACTACAAACACGACCTCAACATGCCATTCTTCAACATCTTCAGTGAAGCCTTAATGAATCAAAAGAATGTCCTCCAGCTTGAGACAGGCACTGCCCGTCTGACCGTTACCAATGTGGCTAATGAAAAATATGCAGTTCAGGACTTCTCAGATGAGGTAACCCACAAGAGTGACATGGAGGTGGTCATGGATCTGCACACAGCCAAAGTGACTTTCACCGGAGCAACAGGCAGCAACAACATCAAAATGAATCAAAAAGTGGTTGCAGAAATGTGCATTTTCCGCCATGTAATTTTTGATGCCAACTTTGAGACAGAAACACCTTTCATGAAGGGCAGCGTTGCAGAAGTCAAGTTCCAGATTAATGCCGGAGACATGAAAATTGATCTTACTGCCTCTCACAGTGCAGAGCTGACTGGAAGGATTGAGGGAACTCTCTCAAACTCTGTGCTTGCTTCAGTCACACCTAGTGATCTTATGTTTGACACCAAGAACAAGGGAAATGTCAAGGCTGCCCTTCCATTGAAGCTGTCTGCAAAGATTGATCTCCAGAATGACATGGCCGTCACCCTGAACTCTGAAATGCAGCAGTCTAGCTGGACAGGTCTGGCCAGATTCAACCAGTACAAGTACTCCCATTTCTTCAGCATGGATAACAGTGACAGAGAAATTAACATCATTTCCCAGATTAATGGAGAAGCAGATCTAGGTGTACTAAGGAGGCCTATCACCATCCCTGAAATGACCATGCCATTTGTTGGTATGAGGACACCAAGAGTGGAAGACTTCTCCCTGTGGGAAGAAACTGGCCTGGGCAACATCCTGACCACAACTGAGCAGACATTTGACATGAACTCCAAGCTGAAGTACATGAAGAACCCTGAGATGATCACCATTGACATTAATGTGGATCCAGTCATCACTTTCGTTAATAACAATGTCAAGACTCTGCACAAGACAGTGCTCATCGGCAAAGATCAGGCTGCTGCCATCCTGGCTACATCTTACAACCAAGCAAAGGCAGAGTATGAAAAGTATAGCATTGAGCTGCCCAAAACCATTACAATCCCTGCCTACAAAGTTCCAGTGATGAATGTCGAGGTGTCTTCCTTCACCATTCCCCTGCCTGACGTGAGTCTCATCACAATGCCTGCTCTGCATGTTCCATCTGCCCTCAGCAAGATGACTCTGCCAAAAATCACTCTGCCCAAAATTCAGAGCATCAGCATCCCAATGCTGGGTGATCTGACCTATGAGTTCTCCATGAAAACCGCAATGGTCACACTCAAAACTGATGCCAGCATCCTCAACAAGGACACTATCCTGATCAAACTTGATGCTTCCTCAACCTCTACATTCGAGGTTCTGACTGGAAAGATTGAGGGCAACGCCAATGTGAACACAGCCGATGGATTTAAAGTGGTCTCTGTCCTGTCTGTTAAACATCCAATGATTGAGGGAAACCATGACAGCACCACCATGATCAGCTATGAAAATGTGGATACCTCCATCACCAATTCAGCAAAGGTCAACCTACCTGTCCTGAAAATGGAAATCTATCAGGAGATTACTGGAAATCCAGAGGAGGGCCTTCTTGTGTCTATGTCCACTCCATCTGCAGGACTCCTCGCACTTCAAATGCAGACCAAGCGCCCAGCACAAGTGAAAGCAAGACTCTATGGTCGCTACCCGGTAAGAGAACTTTTGCTTACTTATTTGCTCACTAATAACCATAAATTGTGATACAAATGTGAATGGTGTATTTGCTGTATATTTTAGTAATATTCATTTCATGTTTACTTTTTCCTCATAGTCTGAGCCAACAACCGACATCGAAATCTTGGCTCTGAAGATGTCTGTGATGGACTCCGAGAAGCTGAACCTTCAGACAACCTGGAACATGGAGATGCCATATCAGATGATGTTGGGAATGAAGAAACAGGTGCCCACTGTGATGAAAATGGTGTCTGAGCCTGCTGTCGATACATATAACACAATCTATAGGCATGCTAGAAGCCTTGAGGGTCCCTTTGAGCAGGCTAAAGAGCAGGGTAAAGTGATGTTAAAGCAGGCTGTTGACAACCTTGCAGCAATGAATCCTTCCAGTGTTATGACAACTGTCACAGATAAGACCATCTTGATCCTCAGAGAGTACCAAAAGAAAGTTGAAATCGTTCTTGATGCTGTTGTTAAATTCCTGAGAGAGACCAAGTTCCAGATCCCTGGGTATGAGCAGAGGCTGTCTGGACTTGAGGTTTACCAGAAATTCAGTGCTTTTGTCGCTGATGTATCTGAGGAGGCTGTTCAGAAGGTTCCAGAGTACTTTGCCTCCATGTTTGCAGCAGTGCTTGATTATTTCCAAAACATCGAATTCACCCTTCCTGGCTCTAACTACATCGTCAGCGGAAGGGAAATTCTCGATGACTTAGTTGTAGCTTTGAAGAAAATTCAGGACCAAGTGATTGTCACTGTTAGGAAACTGGGCGAAATCCAGCTGGAAGACATCATTAACAAATTCTCTGCATTCGTGCAGTTTACCACCGAACAGGGTGAGAAGTTGCTCCAAACTATTAAATCTCAGAACGCAGAGAAGCTCTACACCTTTGTGAATGATGTATACAATGATGCCATCAACTCTCAGGTCCTGGCTGATGTTACCATGCAGGTTGAAGAGGCCCGCAAAATTATTGTGGAATATCTAAAAGCTGTGAAAGCTAGGCTTGAGAACATTTTCGCTGACATGTCCTTTGACCAGCTTCAAGCTGACATCCAGTCCTGGATCGATGTAATGGTGAAACGTTTAAATGCTTTCCACAATAACGTTATTAGAACACTGAAGGAGACAAGCAAAACTGTTGAACCATTTGTGAGAGTAGGTGACAGACAGATGGAAGTTGACATCCCCTTACCATTTGTTGCCAAACTCAACTAAGTGACCATAGCTAACCAGGATATACTACAGTGTTTGCTTTGACTGTATCTGTTGTGTAACCATGATGCGTGTCTCTCTACGCTGTGTTTGAAATTAGTAATTTTGTTTATTATTTCACAGTAGATTCACAGCTGCTGTGCTCTCTTTGTGTCTTGTACTATTTAAAAAATATGTGCCCTTCAATAAAGACAGTTTGTACTGCATACTGAACATCTCTGTGCATTTCTTATATGATTCTTTTTTATATTTAAATCTAACTTCTTGGCAAACTTATAAAAGTAAAAGTGTGCACTGGTAAAATTTCCTCCTGAAGCATAAATCAGCATTTTAAATGGTCGTGAAGCATTTCACTTTGAGTCAAACCTGCTTCCCTCAAACTCACAAATATATATAGTAGCAAGTCATTAAAAAACAACATAATATGTCACAGTATGACAAAATTTTAAAAAGATCACTACACTGCTGTCACAGTCATTTGTACCCTGTGGTCTAAATTTAGCAGAGACGCAAATACCTTCCTGTGACACACAAGCCCTCTTATCACAAAACAATGAGAAGAAATGAGTCAGTCTGACAGCTATTGTGAACATTATTAAAAAGAAAGTAAAGTAAAATGTATTCACCAGTTGGAAAACATGAACTAATATTCCCTATAATGGCTGTTGGCTATGTGTAATCAGAAGCAATGTGTTCACATCCTTAAGCAAAAGTGGCAATACAATAGTATATAAATACTCCATTACAAATCTTATTCATGTAAACATACAGAGGTAAAATGTATGGGAAGTATCAAAAGCAAATAACTCATAACAGAACTCATAATAGAGGAGAATAAAGTAGTGTTTTAATGTTGTAGTTTGCTGGAGCTGAGCTGTTCTGAACTACTACTGAAAGGTTAGGGTCTCAGCTGTGAATAAATATGTTTTAATGTACACAGATGCTTTCTAAAATTAGGTGATTCGGGATTAAAGTAATGTGTATTTGTGCCAATCAGCCCCATCCGGAGGATGGCTGTCACAGTGTTATAACATTATAGCTACAAAAAAAAAAAAAAAAAATGAAACAACCAATAAAAATAATTTGAAAATTTAATTCAAACAAGAACCAGAAAAAATGAACATTTAATTTAATATATGCCCATTTTAAAAACAATTTTAAGCAATTAATCAGTAGGAATTTTTAATTACTTTTGCCACTGACTATAAAGATTAATAATAAAAAAATAATTATATAAATTATAGCTGCTGCGCAGCGATGGGTCGGGTCCAGGCATTTTTAGGCAATTCTGAGCAACAAGCAGAAGAATGGGAAGACATTTAGGAATTTAGCAACACAATCTGCCTTTTGCATCAGCTGAGGCTTGAAAGCACAACCTCTGAGACTAAGAATCAATTTCTATCTCACTGAGCTAATTAGTCAGTGACAATTCATGTGTAGCTTCATAAATTGACTAAGCCAGACGTGCAGGTTTAGCAGCCGTCCATGCATGGAAAAGCAGATTTCAAACCACTGTAAAAAATTCAGTTATCGAAACAAAAATCTGAAAATACACATATTGCATCTAGACAGCATGGAGATGTTGGTAATTTGTTTGTAACAATGATTGATTTGCTCCATAAGTGAAAAACTGATGTTTAAAATTGCCATTTTTACATTGACTCCAATTGTTCACATTAGAGCAAAATTCAAAATGCTGTCAAAAATTCAGTTTTTGAGATAAAATTCTGAAATTTGCCACACATCATCTACCATGACTCTAGAATTTTGTCATTTTTTTCATGAACATTGAAGATTTATTTAGCAAGAATTTGCATGTATATGTTTACAGTACCGTTTACAGTCAAACATTTTGATGCACTGTAGGCTCAATTTTTGATAAATCAAAAATCTGAGAAACATAGTTTTTGTAGGACAGTCTGAAGATGCTCTGTAGCAAGTTTGGTGTCAATTGAGCAAAAATTGTGGGAGGAGATAGGTTTAAGAAGTTTTACAGTTTTTGAAAAAAACAGAGTGATGAACTTCATAATTTTTAATAGGTTTAAATGTACAAAAGTTTCTTCAGTATTGGGGCTACAGTTTGATGAAAGTTGTGAAGTTGTAGCACGTATGGTTGATTTGTTATGAATTTTCAAAGTTTTGAACTTTAGACGCTTGCTGTAGCGCCACCATCAGGACTATTGGCTTGAGTTTACAGCTGAGGATATCTGGCATGAGACTGGACCTTTGTGCAAAGTTTGGTGAGTTTTCACCCATGGGAAGTATGATTTCCTCGGAAGAAGAAAGAAGAAGAAGAAAGAAGAAAGAAGAAGAATACCTAGGATTACAATAGTGTCCTGGCAGCTTAGCTGCCCGGACCCTAACAAGAACCAGAAAAGATGAACATTTAATTTAATATCTGCCCATTTTAAAAACAATTTTAAGCAGTTAATCAGTAGGAATTTTTAATTACTTTTACCACTGACTATAAAGATTAATAATAAAAAAAATAGTGATATAAACAATGTTTTTAATCCAGTGGTTCCCAACTGGTCCAGTCACAGGGCCCAGATTTCTGCTTAGTCATTAGTTCAAGATCCTCACAAGTAAATATATTCAGCATCATACTCGCATTTGGCCATGCCCTTGAGCTAGTTTACTGTCTCTGTTAAGTAGCTGTCTGTTAGACACTCACTCTACAGCAGGAAACGGCACTTCAAAATAAAAACTCTGTGCCGGATATTCACTGTACATCAAAATAAAGTGTGTTTTTTACAAACTTGACACATTTGCCAGTCACTTGCAGTCCATTCAGAATGGACCCACGACCCACCAGTTGGAAACCACTGCTTTTAATTTCTCATAATACAGTTAGAGTTACAATTGCTAATTTTGGGAACCCCAGAATCAGTGTACCAACAAACCCTTCTCATATTTGACGACAATATTGGTGATAAAATTATGTTCACTCATCAGAGACTTTCAAATCTTATTTCAAAATGTATCTGATTCCTTTGGTCTGTTAACCAGATATAACACTTCAATATCTCTAACACAGTTTTAAGATACATTTACCCTCACCAAAAAGTTAGAAAGTTTAAAATAGTAGATGAGAGCAGGTGAAGAAAGCAAACATCTTTATGTTGCATGTTCGGTTCTGTGACTTTCAAAGGACCAGAAAATAGCTGCATGCCAACTAACCCTGGTCTCCCCTACAACCATGCATCACATTTTATTTTATAAGCTCATCAAGTTTTCTATACTGTTATGTAAAATAATAATCAGCAAATGACCTACTAATGATCTGTTAGATGACTTAGTAGAGTAGCAGGCTACAACTTTAAGTATAAATCAGAGGTGTCTAACTCAACTTAAATTTGATCTCAAGTGGGCCAGACAAGTAAGACCACTGCATAATACATTAAAAAAATACAAAACCCCTTCTAATTTTGCCCTTTTTTTTTAGTGTAAAGCCGTCCATTCTGAAAACGTGCATCCATTTAAAGAACAAATGATGAACAGCCTGCAGTGTATAAGAGAAACTGAGTGCAATTTCAACAGTATGTCTCAGTTTTTCCACTTTCAATCAGTCTACTACTCACTTTCATTACATGTGCATATTTTTCATAATGTTCCACTAAAGTGGAAGCTATTGCAGAAGCCCCTGCCTTGCAAACCATTTACAATCTGAAGTTTTGTCAGCGCCTCAGCAGCAGGGTTCCACTAATATTGTTTTAAGATAGAAGTCTGATACAGATTGTTTTGTAGTGAAGCTGCTGGTTGACAATATTTTGCACGCTGTTCGATATCTTTAAATTTGACAACACAAATAATTCATCGTTATGTCAGAGAGCTGTATTCTAGCCAGGGTGGCAACATTTTACATGAAGTATCTTCTCACTGTTTTAATTTTTCCTGAAACCTCTCAGCCTTCATATGTGCATCATCAGGTGTGCAAAGTCATCTAGTGGGCCAGATTGGACCCTTTAGCGGGCCGGTTCTGGCCCCCGGGCCGTATGTTTGACACTGCTGGTATAAAGTATCATAACATGGAGATACTCAGGTAAAGTACAAGTATGTTTCCTACCTAAACCAGAAAAGAAAATACACTGGATGATGTCATTACAGCTGCAACACCACATTGAGTATTTGTCCTTATTGAGAGAAATTGAGGCACAAGAATGGAAAACTGGAGGTGATGACACACATTGATTCTTTTATTGACTTTGCCCAAAAACAGCACCGCTTGTTCCCTTACATTCTGAATTGTTCTTCCTCACAAAAAATTCCATTGTTCCATTTGAAACCTAGACGTTACGTCACTACATTAACGCAGTCGTAATTTGATCAACTCTTAGAAACATATGTTTGGCACATTTTTTCAGCAATTTTCATCTGCGTGGTTCCACAGTTTCATTCTTCAAAAAGTAAAGTAAAGTAAGGACAAAGTGGCTCTGCTCTGTCTGATCAGTGAATAATAACCTAACAACATTGAAAATCAGAGGCACATGAGGGGGGCCAGTGTGGGAAAATTAACCAGTCCAGCACAATGCATTCCTGTCCTGTAAGTCAGCAAAAAGCCCAGCAACAGAAGGCAGGGAGGAATGTGACTTTTACACCGTTGTAACTCTGCTGGGATTTATAAAACATACTCCTGTTAGACTTTGATTTAGTCTCACTGTAGTTGTTTAATGAACCACAGAAAAAAATACATGTTTAAAGCTAAAACAAGCTTCTTTTTTGTCACTAAAAGAAAGACTCACATAGTGAATCCACCCCCCCTGGATTCCCAGTGTTACAACACCCTCTGTAATTGATGTTCATAGCTGTCATTTTAACACGCACTCCCACTATGAAGAAAGAAACACTTTGTGGAGACACACCAAACAAGCTGAATTCATTACACAAGTGCAGAAAATTTGCTCAAATATATTGATTTAGCTTGTTCACTTCAAAGCTCCAACAATACTTTTTAATCAAATAAATCTGAGGTACATTCAAAGTCATGATGGAAGACATCAAGATGGAAAGTTTGTTTCTCAACCAATCGTGAAACAAACTTTTTACAGTGTCAGAAAACTTTACATTTGAAGCCAAAAAAGATACCCTTTTATGTCTGTGTACAGATTGTGGTTTCAATAACACGTGATAAAATTCCATAAAGGTTTTTCTAATTGCCACACTCTCCCATAACCCCATATAAGCGCGTGCCGCTGGCTCACAGAGCTCCAACACAGCCTGCTCTTCTTTTCATGTCACTTTCTAAGAAACTGATTCACTCTCACATGCTAACCCCATCTCACATGCTCCATCTTCCCTTGGAAATAACACCCACATAACAGTATAATGAATGTGTGGCTAAATGGGAAAATGTCAAACAGGAAATGCCAGCCTGTGAGACACAGCAAGGTCTGGATTTCTTGGTGAGATACTGTATGTGCTTCAAATGATTTGGTTCAGGTGAGCTGTAAGGACCCCAATCGGCCTTTGCTGGCTGTACTATTTACAGGCTGTGTGACTTCTGTCCTTGTTTTACATTAAAAAAGCACCTCTTTTGTGAGTTTCCTCCAAAATGGAGTCACTGTAGCCGCCAGCAAAGCATAACACGGGGTAGAAGCATGCTCAGCAAACTTAATACGTGTCTTGTAAACCTTTGTACATTTGACTGTAAAACAAAGACGTGCTAAACTACACAGGACAATATGTTCAGCCCTTTTCAAGGCCGGCCAGTGTGTCATCTCTCAGACCTTAGATGGTGTTTGGCCTGTTGCGTAAAAACAACCAAACCAGGCATTTAACATACTTTCTAGATGTGGTTCCAACTAACAAACCTGAGACAACTGATTTCTTTAACTGTGAATTGAAGCCATGTTTTAATTCAAAATGGCGTAACACACCAGAGGAAACTATACAGAACACCATGTGCATCCCTTGCACCGAACCTCATCGTACTTCTTATAAAACTCTCTGTGACTGACTGTAGTGTCCAGATGCTGTGCAATATCATAAACTATATACAGTCATGGTACAATACAAAGTGGACATTAATAACGAGTGCAACTTTTTAACTGCTTTGATTATAACAAACATTAATAACGAGTGCAACTTTTTAACTGCTTTGATTATAACAAAGTAGCCTGTAGCCTTGGCAGTAAGGCAGTGGCCTATGCAAACACTTTCACACACACACACACACACACACACACACACACACACAAAAAAAAGTGAGCAATTGAAACCGTGGCTCTAAAGCAGGCCTTTGGGAAAGGACATGTCCACGTTAGATTAGAAGGGTGGGTAAATAAGGCGTCCACTGACATGTAGTTTGTCCTTTTCTCCCCCCCCCCTCCCCTCCACCTGTCAGACTGGGATCATGTGACCCCACAAAGAACATGCTGTAACCAGTGCATTTCACACAAACACACACAAGCCCCGATATCAGATGTTCATCAAGTGTGTTCAAAACAACTTGTATGCAGTCATTGGTTTGGGTTGAATCAAGGTCGCCTGGTTACATGGGAGTATCCAAACCATGGCCACTGCCCGTGCATGTTCAGACACAGATCCCAGCAACGGTGGGAAGCGTCACGTCTGCGCGTCACGGCTCTCCAGACAATCAATCAGCGTCGATTCACATCAAAACACAGCATTTGAGACAGCTCCCTGACGGTGTTTTCCGTTTCTGTAAAGCTGCCCGTGTTGCAGTCTCGAATACCTCCCAGATCCCCTCCTTGGTTTTGGCAGAGCACTCCAAATAGTCATATGCGCCAATGCGCATGGCCATGGCCCGGCCATCCTCTGCCTTCACTGGCTCCAGCTTCAACCGGGACAGCTCGTTCTTTACGTTCTCGTCGTTGCGCAGATCTTTCTTGTTGGCCACTAGTATAATAGGAACATTGGGACAAAAGTGTTTGACTTCAGGCACCCACTTTTCGGGGATGTTTTCCAACGAGTCCGGGCTGTCCACGGAGAAGCACATCAGAATGACATCGGTGTCCGGATAGGAGAGAGGGCGCAGCCGGTCGTAGTCCTCCTGCCCGGCTGTGTCCCACAGAGCCAGCTGGACTTGCTTGTTGTCCACCTCTATGTCCGCCACGTATGTCTCAAACACAGTGGGGACATACACCTCGGGGAACTCGTCTTTGCTGAACACGATCAGGAGACATGTTTTCCCACATGCGCCGTCGCCCACCACGACAAGTTTCTTCCTTATGTCAGCCATTCCTACTGCGCGTTTCTCTCTCCTAGCTGTCGCGTGAATGTGGCATCAAAAACACATATGTCCCCTCCGTGCTTCCTCACTCGGCTTTTGTACTCTCAATGAGCCTCGTCTCGTAAGCCGCTCCCGTCTCGCAACTCCAGAAATTTACCAGTAACCACTGCGATCTCTTTATAAAGCATAGGGTGGTTTCCTAAATATAGCAATCCAATCGGAAATAGGGAGGTGAGATCACAGCTTGGAAAGGAGGAGGTGATTGGATCTCATCGGGTTTCCTTATGTAGAGGAGGGTCATGGACCACGAGGACCCACCCGACCCAGGATCAGCCGAAACCATCCAAATCTAACTGCATGATCATATCACGCCATGTATTTTTTGCATTACGCGACTTTTATTGTGGGTCATTAAACCATTTCCCATGCTCAATATAATGTTTTAACCTTTGATACTATGAGTCAGCCTTGTTTTTAAAATTTAATCAACTATCCAATAAGCTTTCATTCAAACTAAGATATGATCCAGCTGTAATATGAGCGCGCGTTAAGGGAATATAACGTGCGTAAATGTTGGACACACATTAATACGCATTAACATACATGCTGCCTTCACATGTACAAAAGGTGCGTTGGGGAAAATTACACTGACATTGTTATACGCATGTCTACGTAGTTCACGCTATTTACAGGGAGGGGGCACTAGCGTAGGCAAACTCTTAGCTTTGACTATCAAGCCTTGCTAAATCACCGCTCGCTCCAAGGAAACAAAACAATATAGAATTGGGTTGACGGCGTGCAACAAGCATAGACCCTCTCTCGACACGACAACGCGTGAGTATCTCCTCTTTATTTGTCCCCGTCGAAAGCAAAAGCTGTGCAAAGCGTCTGCTTTTTTAACGCGACTGCCGTGGTGTGAGTATTTCCCCTTTTGTTTAGCGGTTAAGGCCCCTCTGTTTGGAACTTGAAGGGGGGCCATGTTGTTTAGCCACTGAGTGTTTGGTTGATGTTTTAGCTCGCACAACAGCAACTTGGCAATTAGCTAGCTCTTACATTAGCCATTTTGGGGGGGTTTATTTGTCGTGTTGCATGCAACCAGTGTCGGTTTCGAGGCTAAGAAATAGCTTGTTTTGTACGACTAGCACAGGAGCCCACTAGCTTACTGTGAAACAATGGTAAATTCACCAATTTAACTTTGATGTCTAACCAATAATAAACAGAGCAGGCCCGCTGTAGCTAGCGTTAGCTTGTTAGCTACGGAGGTTGCTAATGCTAACTACAGTGGAGTAACATAAGCTAACACTAAACATATTTGATTTGTGCCAGTAAAGGATTTGACCGTTATTAAAGGCAAATGATAAGCAACACTTGTACTCACTGCTACCAGCTAACCATTCAAAACCATTCAAAAGCATTGTGTACGTAACTGTTCAGTCGAAGCCGCTAAGTTAGCTTGCTTATTAGCAACGAACTTGCTAGCAAGGTAGCTACGCTAGCTAGCCAGCTTGCTAGAATGCTTGCAGTCGGTGTGCAACATCGACTTGTAATGTTGGATTTGTCGTCGTAGCTTGTTATATTTAAGCGTCACCTCCACTGTGGCTAACAAATGAGCAGTGTTTGTGATTATAAACGAGTGTCGTTTAAATCATTAATAAACGTTACATTAGTGGTAGCGTTGCGTTAGCCGCGATCGCTAGCTAACACTAGGCTAACGACGTTACCTAGCATTCTCGGTCCTGCAAGCTATCAACATGCTTGTCAGTCAAGTGTTTTGTTCTTGCATTGCCCAATCGCAAATAAGCAAACGGCCAGTTTAACTTACACTGATGTTGCGCAAGCCATTTAACTAAATTTAGATATTCAAGGCATCGTTAACTAATATCTCAATCTTCAGACGCATAACAGCCATGATGTGAAGCTAGCAACTCGGGAATTAGTCTGGTCCCGGCGAAGAAAATTTAAGTTGTACTTGTTATTCGTGTCGTATTCTTTTTAAGTGCATCTTTTTCCTGAACTCTATTTCAAAAGTTTGTTTTTGTCAAAGCTTACATAAGAGTCAGGATAAAGACCACATGTTGTAACTTTCAGTTTTCGTTACCTAACAGCCAACCAGAGGACAGGAACCTAACTGTCATGTTTAAAATGGGTGCTACATTCACTTTATATGAATATACATAGTTGTAATTGTAAATATATATCTGACTTACTTGTGTCAGGCAGTCGCTCTGGTAGACTAGAAGGCAGTTGTATTATTATGCAGAACATTACAATAGAAGGATGATGTAACATGATAACATATGCATGTCATAATACTCATATATTGTGTTTTGTGCAGGCTTTCCCGTGGAATGAGCGTTCCATGCAGCATCCTAGGTATGAATGACGTGGCCTGGCAGGAGACAAGAGGTGGGATGCTGCATGCAAATGGCGCTCCTGAGACCGGAGGTGTCAGAGTTCACGGTGGCGGACCCCTAGCCACAGTTGGGGGAGCTGGACAGGCTCCGGGAGTCCCACATTTACAGGGCATGGACAGGGTTGTTAACCCCACCCCAGGTACTCCGCAGCCACCGCTGAGCGGACGATCTCAGGATGACGCCACAGTCGGATACTTCTTTCAGAGGCAGCCTGGAGAGCAGCTTGGAGGTTGCACACCCAGCAAGCATCGCTGGCCGACCGGTGATGCCAATCATGTTGATCAGGTAAAGGTTCCCCGGTCATTGTAACTTTATTGAATGTAGTGCAAGTTAGAGGGATAGATGGCAGTGTTTTGTATCAGCTAAGGCTACAAGTTTCATTGGATAGTTTATCAGTAGTTTAACCTGTTGTATTTTACTTTGCAGAGTGGTATGGTGGGGGAGAGGTTGTTAATTTCACCTATACCACTCACTGTTAAAAAAACAAAACAACAAACACAATTGCCGATTGGTGATTCTTACTGGACCTTTTTCAAAACATTCCCCCTTTCACAATGCAGAACAGTACCCATTAACCAACCCCAGAAAGCAACAAATGAACCAAATCTGTGTAAAACTAAATTAAAGAACTTGAATTTTAAATAATTTCTATTGGTAATGGGCTGTAGCATCTTGCTGTGTCATAGTTTGCGGTTGGAGGCATAATGTGATGTGCAGCCCAAACAATAAGACCCTGTTAGTCACCACAGACACTTGGTCACATATTCCACATGCTCAGTTAATCTGTGACAATTTACACCAGATGCCAGCCATTCATCAATAACCATTTCTTCCAGCTATGTTTTATTAAAGTTTGAGCACACAAGAAATTTCAGTGGCTGATTAGTAGAGCTTAATGCTGTGGGTTGCGGCAATATAAGGACTTAACTGAAATGTCTGTAAATACACTGACAAATTAATCTCATAGTTAACTGTGTGTGTAAGATTTCCTGATTTAAAAACAAGGACTAATCTAAGGTGAAATTGTAGGTTGGTGAGCATTTACATTTTTAAAATCAGACTCTTAATGAAAGCACAGTGTGTAAAAATAATTAAAGAAACAAAATGGTAATAGTGCTCATCATAGCTATATTTTTGTCTCCCTGATACCCAGTGGTTGTTGACCAGCTGAGACCCAGCTGAGAAAAGGCAGCAACCATAACATGCCAAAATAATTAAACTCTTTAAGTGAATTAATTTAGATACATTTAAGTTTCACTTGATGAAATGGAAAGTAAAAATCCAGAAAATGGAAAACATTTGCTACAGCTAAGTTGGTGCTTTATTTGTTGATGCCAGTAATTCATTTAAACTTACATCAGCCTCTTCACTCCAAACAAAAGTAACCTAATCAACAAATCCTTCGTAATGGCAAACCCATTCCAGTTCTGGGTCCATCCGCTTCATGAATTTGGTTATCCCAGCACACACTGGTTGACACCAGACCACCAGTCTCTTACACATACACCCAGGTGCGTTAAGCTGGCAGTAGCAGTGCTTTCTAAAAAAAAAATGCAGCCTCCTCATTTGCAGCAGACAAATCGTGTGAGACGAGTGCTTTGGCCCAGCAGGAGTCTGACAGTCGCTGTGATAACCAGCCAGACTTGTAATATCCTGTCTTACGGTCTTAAACTGCCGTGCATTGTTCTGATATCTGAAAGATCTTCAGACTTATGGATTTGTTTCACAAACTGGACTTATTGTATTAGATTTTATCTTCTTACTGGTAGCACCTACTGTGTTCTAGACCTGCAGTGATGTTGGAAATTGTAAAGAAGGAAAATCAGGAAATATTGGCATCAAAATTATTTTTGATATGGCTTTTATGTAGGTATATTGAGCTCTCAGCAGATCAGACTGGTCTTAGTGGCCTTGTC
Source organism: Epinephelus moara (assembly GCF_006386435.1). Lineage (NCBI taxonomy): Eukaryota > Metazoa > Chordata > Actinopteri > Perciformes > Serranidae > Epinephelus > Epinephelus moara. The sequence continues at coordinate 22,970,661 of NC_065517.1, read as the reverse complement.
TCTTCTATATACACTACTGGTCAAAAGACTCAGAAAACCTAAATTTTTTATGTTTTATTAAAATTAGCACAGTTTAATGGTACAGTGTAGTCTGAAATTAAAGCATAGAACAAATAAACAAATTGGATACAAAAAATAAATCGATGTCGGGAGGCTTTCTTGACACAGTGTCACACAAAATTAAAGCTTAAGTTGCGAAATTTTGATTCGCACAAATTTTGTGCACATCAGTTGTGTCGCCTAATGTAAATTTGCGTCTTTGCGTTGACTTTGTACATACTCTTGCTGTGTCGAACCAAAAGTCTTCTCTTTACAGTTGAAACCGAAATTTTCTTATTTTAGCCACTGTAAAGACGTGCTGTAAGCTGCTGTCCTGTGAGCTGCCTATCATGCAAGCTTTTGGCTTTTCAGAAATGTATCCAGACTTCTTCCTGTTGGTTTACTTCAGTTTCTGAGTGCTTTTGGAAGGTGGAGGAACCTGTACTCAACACACCTTGACTTTCTTCGAATCTTTCTTAAGGGGAAGACCAACACTTTAGGATTATAGTAGCTGTCTGTCTTCCTTTTGTTAATTTTTCTTGCCATCATGATAGAAATACACTACTTTCTGCAGAGCAGTATTGTCAAATAATGCTCCAGAGGTTGTAGAAACACTATTTGTGAGTTAGTAAATCCTTGTTCAGTTTGTATATTTGGTCCTCATATCTTAAACATGTCTGAGACCTTTATTCAACAGATTTCCTTGCTTACGTACATGGGATTAGTCATGGGATATAACTAAATATGAGATAACAAAAGATCCTTGGGCACACCAGGGTGAAGATTTGTTTTGGACACCCAGACTTTTCACATGCTAACACAGTCAAGGAGGGGGCCAGAGTGAAAAGAAAATAGGTCGGCACCACTTTTCGTTGTGGCCTTTAATGTAATGTCATAGTGCTGTGATTATAATCTTTCATGTGCTTGTGGCCCTCTGACATCAAAATTAGTTCCAGCACAATCAGCCTTAGCACACAAAATGAACAATGACTCATCCATTGCATGAAAATCAGTCTTGTCTAAGATGTAATTTGGTGATTAGGATAACTTATGAATCGCAAATTTGGATTACGCATTTCATAGGAAAACTGGTGTTGATCGTGGGGTTTCTTACTTTCTCTTCCCAATAGAAATGTTGATTGTATTGTGTTGATTTAGATACTTCATGTTTGAATGGCTCTGTGCTGAACAGGCTTTTGTCTGCTGAGGGGCCTGTTGAAATAATGTGTTTGGCCTTATTTATTTTGCAGAACCAAACTATTTTTGGGGTAAAATTGAACAAAAATCAAAGAAAACATGGGATAGTTTTTCTGCTCTGCAGTGAACAGAAGGAATGTAATATTTTTCATGCTCTCTATTTTTGTGGTCTTCCATTTAGTGCTCTTAGCTTTCTCTTTACAGTCCACTTTTTTCCTCCTTTGTCTCAGGTCCGTGCTGTGGATGAAATGAACTATGACTTCCAAGCTCTTGCTTTGGAGTCGAGGGGCATGGGAGAGGTAAGGTCACTCTTTTTCTCCATTGCAGCACATCAATAAATCAAGTCTGTATGAAACACTCACCCTGCCTAGGGTGAAAAGATAGCAGTAAGATATCTGTTATGTGTTCTTTTAATAGATCAGATCGAGCAAGGACAGAGCAGTTTTTGTGATCAAACCAGCTCACACTCATGCATGCATGGTTGACAGGGTTGTATGTTTGAGACAGAAGTAGTGCATATAGCCATATTTTGCAATTGAGCATACACATGGGCAGTGGCAAAGAAGACTATAGTGCAGGGGGGAGTGAATTTATTGTAGTTGCATTCATTAAATGTATACTATGCAGGAATCATCACTTACTGTTTGTAAGCACAACATTCAAACTGGGCCCCTCCTCCCTATACTGATGGACATACATTGCAAGCTACTGTTCTATTGTAGGAACATCATGTTTGTTGTAATGGAAAAGCTGTAACTTTAGCAAGCTAACTAAGCTAACCACCGGCACCTCGATATCCAACAGAGAAAAGGCCAATTTCTCAGTGCTCATCAGTGAAAACGAAAGTGAAAGCCATCCCCTTGGCTTTTGCCCTAGCTATATTTGCGTTTTTTCGGCGCTGTTTCATAGCTTCCTCTTGGTTGTGTGGTACTATTAAGCAGGATTTATACTTGTGCATCAGCTCTAGGCAGAGCCTACGCCATAGCATACGTACATAGCCTACGCCGTTGTGAGCATTTATACTTGTGCGGTGGTGTCTGTGTAACTCTGCCGCTACACCTCCAAAACACTAGTCGGCGGCGGGGTTTCTGTGAAGTGCCGTAAAGTGATGTTGATTCAAAACACACATTAAATTCACATTAAACATGGGTTGATATAGTCAATTTCAAACATAAGTACACAAATCGGCTTCACTATAACTCGCAGCATTCACAGACAAACACTTCTGGACGTGTCTATCTGGACACATTTTCCCCACAAATACAACATGCTAACGTTATTAGCACTAGGGATAGACCGATATGGATTTTTTAGGGCCGATGCCGATACCGATTTTTTTCCATCACCCTTAGCCGATGACCGATTATGGACTGCCGATTTTCTTGAGCCGATATTTGGGGCCGATACTGCTTTTGCTCCCTCAATTTACATCAAAAAAATGACACAATGATAACAAATATTACAGGTCTCAAGTTTAAAATAAGAAACATTTATTGAACAGTAAAAAATACTAAAACAAGATGGAAAGTTGAGGTAGAACAGGTAGAATATTATTATTATTATTATTATTATACATTCAAATAAAAAAAAGAGTTCAGTGCTCTTAAATCTTCCAGTAATGTCTTTATAAAATAAACAAATATTTAAGCTGAAGCATAAATAAAACAACAACTTCTGTACACAGTAGGATTCGCTGCATGTGCGCTGCAGGGCATTCCGGCAACACAGAGCTGCCCATGGATGCCTGTCTGTAAATCATGCCAGGGAAAAATAAATCCGCGAACCCACGCGCGTATCGGCCGATACAAGTAAAAAAACTCAAATATCGGCCCGATATATCGGCCGGCCGATGTATCGGTCTATCCTTAATTAGCACAAGCCTATGACATTTTACATTGTATAAATTAGCCTAGCAGCTAGCAGACTTTTCCGGCTCTATTACAACTCACAACATTCACTGACAAAACAACTGTCTTATACTTAACACGTTTCCAAACAAATATAACATGCTAACGTTATTAGCGCCAGCCCACGGCATTTTACATTGTATAAATTAGCCTAGCAACCAGATGAGATATACTCGTATGAAGCCAGGATAAATCACACACAAGACTTGAAATGATATTTTTGTGGAGGTTTTATTGTCTTCACAATATGTTGTTTCTTATCTGTGAAATAAAAGTAAATAACGCTTCGTTTTTACTGAGGGAAATGGTTTCAGCTTACAAAAATAAACAGGAGGTCTGCCTTGCTGCAACGTGTAGTTCCATTTCTGGGGAGGTGCATGTCAGACTATGGCCCAGGGTAAGGCGTCGATTTGACGCAGAAGTATAAATCCTGCTTTACCTGGTCACTACCTAAGTCTATATATTGTTCTTTTGTTTGTTTGTCAAGGAAAATCCTGCATAACATACCTTTTTGATAATAAAAAATGCAATAAGATGTTGTCCACGAAGGAGTATTCTACAATCTTAGAGCTACTGTAAGTCTATAGGGATAAGATTGTTGATGGAGTATGACTTAGACAAGATTAAAGTAAACACTAACAGTTAAACATCAGAACTGTAAACTAACCACTACACATCAGCTTTTAAAGCTGTGGTTGTTGATAGTGGCATATTTCAAATATTACATGCAAAGACGAGCGCTGATCTTACAGATGCTCAGAAACCATGTTTAATTTATTTGCAGCTTCTGCCAGCCAAAAAGCTCTGGGATTCTGATGAGTTGGCCAAGGATGGAAGGAAAGGGATGCTTCTTGGAGAGGAGTGGAGGGACAATGCATGGGGATCCTCTCGTGAGTAACTCCTATATCTTTGTGTATTGTAATGTCATGGGATTTATCAGTAGATCTGAAAAAACAGAATTTATTCCAAGTTAAACTACATGATTTGAAATGGCTTCATGCCCCACCCACTGACTATGACTTCTAGTATTGCCTTAATCTGACTGGGTGTTTACCCAGCTATAGTTTATGTACACAACTATTTAGATATTTGATCACGGCTCTTCATCCAGATCATTCAGTGTCTCAGCCAATCATGGTGCAGCGGCGACCAGGCCAGAGTTTCCATGGGAATGGTGATGCCAATTCTGTGCTTTCACCTCGCTCAGAAGGTGGAGGCCTGGGGGTGAGCATGGTGGAGTACGTCCTGAGCTCCTCACCTGGCGACAAGATGGATGGTCGCTACAGGAATGGTGGCTATGTGAGTCTGAGCTCAGAAAGAGGAGTGTCTCCTGCTGATTAAACCCTTCTTCTCAAAGGTGGCACATTATCTTACCTAATGTTTTTTTATGAATACAGGGTGGAGGAGATGTTGACCAAGATGGGAGAGAGAAAAGTGATGTCCAAGAGAAAGTGTCCCCCTTTGAAGAGGACAAGAGCCCGGAGATGAAGGTGGGAGATGAGAATGATCCTGCGAAAGCCAACGGAAGAGGCCTGTTAAACGGCATGGACAGAGACTGCAAAGATTTCAAGTATGTTTTCATTTCACAGTAACAGTAGATGACTGGCTGCAAGTGCTGGGCGGTATGACCAAAAATAACAACCTTAACATTGCTTCCTTGTCAAAACAAAATATTATAAGATGGTAGTAGGGCTGCCCCTAAAAGTCAAAGATCCGAATCATCAGACAGACCCCTCATTTGACTGAGATTCCTTCAAGTTGAGCAGTCAGGGTTTTTGTTTTTTGGTCAGACACTGTACTTTTGGGCACATTGAGCGCTCCTCGCTTTCACGCTGCTCTGCTGTCTGGTACAGGCAACTGCAGACACGCACCCAGGGTGAGTCTGAGAGAGATGGAGGTAGTGGCCCAAAGGAAAGTTTTGCCTGGTCAGGCTCCGAGTTAAAGTTATCTTCTGCCTTCTGCTTAGAAGTAGTGAATCTTCAGCTCACATTAACTCAATATGATACCGTCTCTGGCTTTTGGTTGATTTCTAGTGTCGTAAAATAATGTTGCACATTTCCAAACCCTTGTTAGTGTAGTTGGCATGCATTAGCTCAGAGGGCTAACTTGGCTTGTTTATTACATTACGTGAACCTCACTGTTGTTCCACCACTTTCTTTTCCTGTCATATACACAGGGCCTCAAGCAAATGCCGCTTTAAGCAACGTCTGGCTTCACTGTTTCACTAGTGCTTCTGGTTAACCACCATGAACCGATGACCATAATTGCATACACTCTTGGTAATCCAAGAGTGAGTAAGTTTCTAAGTTATCTCTTTTAAATGTACTCTAGCTGGAGACTACAGCAGACAAGTATTCCTGTTGGAGGATTTTTATTTTTTTTTTCCTTTTTCTGGTGTGTCATGTTTAACATCACAGATGGGCTGGAAAACGGCTTAGTAAATGGTACAAAACAGCATCTAGCACAGAGAAAATAGCATGGTGGTTACTTCTTCCTTATTAAGTCTAGGTGCAGACTAAATTATGAATTATGTTTGAGCGCTGCTTGGATGGAGGCAAACAGTATTTTCTGGCAACTCATCATTACATCGTGCAGGCAAAGGAGCTAAAATTAGTGCATCCCACCAGGTGTTGTATTTTCATCACTCCTGATCGAACTTTTGATGCAACTTCTCTAATATGATACAAAAGCCAAATGTTAGTGGGTGTAACTAGATGTTTGTCCAGTCAAAAAGGGGCTTTAGTGTGGGTTATTAATCGTTGCGTCATGAAGTTATTACCTTTTAGTACACACAGTTAATAGGGCTTGGGCATGGGCCAACCATAGCGCAAATGGGAAAGTAAAACCAGCACATAGGGTAAACAGGTTCACCGCCCAGCACTAATGGCTACCCATTGTTTGATGCTTTATAACTATGGTGGTTTTGAATTGAGCTCTTGTTTTAGATAATCTCCTATTTCAGAAGCCTCAAAAGTTTTTTTTAACAGGTGACATTGAAGTTCTTCTGTTTTGGCAAATTTGTGCATTGCTACATAATTCATTTGTCCACATGAGTGACGGAATATAATTGTAAAGGCTTATAGTGTCGTTAATGTTGCTAGGCTTCCTGTCTGAGTTTTATACTAACATGGCATGTGCACTCCTTTACCTTCCCAGTCCAACCCCTGGAAGTCGCCAAGCTTCCCCCACTGAGGCCGTGGAGAGAATGGGTCCCAGTCAGACAGGTTTGGAGATGATGGGACAGCACCACCCACACGTCCTCCAACAACACAACCCTGCCCAAAACAAGGCACCCGAGGACTTCCAAAACCAGGAGGCCCAGAACATGGGAGGTATGGAGCAGCAAGCCGGCGTGGAGTCACTCCAGTTTGACTATGCTGGGAACCAGATTCAGGTGGACTCCTCGGGGACTCCAGTAGGATTGTTTGACTACAACTCACAGCAGCAGGTTCGTTGAAAAGGAAAAAAAAACACACAGCTTTCAAGAGATTGAACTGTACATTTGCTCGACAGATTGTGATCCGTCTTTTTGTTTGTTTTTCTTCCAGTTGTTCCAGAGATCTAATCCCCTGACAGTTCAACAACTCACTGCAGCTCAGCAACAACAATATGCCCTGGCTGCAGCCCAGCAGCAGCATCTCGGTAAGTGGGGCTGTTTGTCTTACTCAGTGTGTAGAGTAATATGGTTAAACTACTTTGTGTCTCTGGAGATCTTTTTATGCAGTTGCATAGTCATTTGGATGAGATTTGATATGGAAATATGAATTACAATACGCTTCCTCCTATCACCCAGCTGGCCTTGCTCCTGCGTTCGTGCCAAACCCTTACATCATTAATGCTGGCCCCCCTGGAGCCGATCCCTACACTGCCGCTGGACTGGCAGCAGCAGCCACACTTGCAGGTGATCATATAGCACAGTTTCATCCTGTGTTCTTGTCTGTTAAAGCTCTCATTTAGATGTATTTTTGATGCTGTTGTACGAAGTTCATATTAAAAAATACTGCCTTCATCAGTTGTACAAGATGTGCATGTAACATCGAAATGTTTCCCCAGGCCCCACAGTGGTTCCACCACAGTACTACGGTGTCCCTTGGGGTGTGTACCCGGCCAACCTTTTCCAGCAACAGGCTGCATCAACTGCCAATCACTCAGCTAATCAGCAAGCATCCAATCAGGGACCAGGGCCAGGCCAACCACAGGTAGGACCAGCTGTGCCTTTTGCTCTGAGAGGTGTTTTATGAAGGTGGCTTCAAAAAACAGGACAGAATGTGAAGAGCCTGTCTTGACTGACAAATTGCAGCAGGATTTAACTGTTTCATAAACACATCTCAAAGCTAATGTGTGCAGACAAATGCAAGTCTGGTTTATTTCATGACTTAAATACACTCAGGACATCACGCACTGATTGCATCATTTCACAGTGAAGGAAATGACCATGTAAGGACAAAACTATGATGTGCACAGCCGCAGAGCTGCACATATTACATTATATAAGAGTAAAATATTACAGTTAAACAAAAACCCTGCTACTGTTAAAATACCTTCGACTGACAGATTTCTGAGCGTCTTTTTCTTTATTTTAAGTGACATTTAAGGACAAAACTAAGAGTAAAAATGCTATTTATTGTGAGTCGTTGTGTCAAAGATGCTCATCTAATGTTAACTGCATTTAAAAGCAGGTGTTGATAGGAATGCTGTGTGGATCCTTTAGCCTGAAAAACCTTTTTTGCTCAGATTTTAAGAACACAAATGCAGCCCATGTCAATTTGCAGTGCATGTAAAATGTATTACATTTTGAGGTGATATTCACAATGCAGTGGTAAAGAAGAACTATGAGGAAAACACGGTTAGAGTCTGCCAGATTTATTGTAACACTGTTAAAACCTGAGGTGAAGCTTAGCCAGTTTACATGGACGTATCTTGGATCTGACTATAGAAACAGAATGAGTAATAAGGACATTGAAGTGTTTGCCATGGTCGTTTGACTAGTATAAAAGAAAATGGGGATCGTTGTGAGTTTCTATGGTGACGACTAGGGATGCACCGATACGGTTTTGTTTTTTTCCCCCCCAACCGATAATTTCCTGCTTCTCATGGCTGATGACCCATACGATCACATTTTTATACATTTAAAAAGAAGTGTGTAACCTGTAGTTTATTCGCACCTTAGGATAAGAAAGGCTAAGGTGGAAAGAGGAAATATGGCTTTGTATTATTAGAGCTATTTATTGGCTATAATGTTAATTATTGCAATACCGATAATTAGAAAAATGTCCCATTATCGGCCGATATATATTGTGCATCCCCAGTGACAACACCTATCAGTGGCCCATAAAGTGTGTCACACTCACTCGTTTGGGAACACTCACACCATTTTTTCCTAATTAAACAGAAAAATTCAAACAGACACCAACCCAAGTTTCTCTCTTTAACCGAATTAAGACTTGCGTTACCTTAATTGTCTTCTTAACTCTTCATAAAACACACTTTATTTAACCTTGAAAGACAAAAAGCTCACCAAAAACATCTTAGTTCATCTAGTTAGGTAGTCCGCTGTTCAAACAAATACCTACACTGCTTTAGGCGTCATAAATAAATTTAATTCACCGATTTAGGTGCAAACAGTATGCTGATCTGCATGCTGCTGATCCTCGTGGCCTCTCTGCCTCTTGGCTGTCAGCTACATAGCGGCTATTGCTCATTCTTTGGAGGCAGCCACAGAGAAGTTATATCATGTTTCAACAAATGTGAAATTAATGGCAGCAAAAGAAATAAAAGTAACAGTGGTATTTTAAAAGTAACTGATTATTTGAAAATGTAGCATTACTACTCCAGTGCTCGTTTGGCCATTACTGTAACAAGTCAGTTTGTTTGCACAGAAGTTAGCCTGCTAAGAGTTGCAGTGGCAGAGGTACGCATTAAAATCGTAGCTGCTCTATCAATGTTGCTTCGAATGGGAATGCCCGTTCTACTCTTGTTTTGTTTCTATGGGTCCACCTTATTAAACATGTTTATGACACCGAAAAATAAACCAGATTTTACTGAAGTAATTCTGGTTAAACTGCTAAACTTGTTTTGTAAAACACTGATCTGATTTCATATACATAGTCTGGCTGTTACCCAGATTTTGTTAACTTTATAGGTGTCTTTATTATGAAAGAGAATTGTGCGCTGTTAAATAATGTGTGTGAACAGCAGGTTCTCACATGCAAAATGTGATCAATTGGAAGCTTAAAAGGTCGTTAAAACCCTTCTGCTCATTCAGCTTTTTGCCCTGAGCACAGAGCACACAGCCCACATGACTGTTAAATTTAGAACGGTTTTGTCAAATGAGGGATTTTTTTTCTGTATTTGTCTTCCTGTCCTCGTGTTTGAAGTGGGTGGGGCTCAGCTGGAAAAAGGTGATGTCAGAATGAGAAACATTTGAGTCAGTATGTAATGACAGTTGTGGGGTTGGTTGTTTGTGTTGCTAGGCAATTGTCAATCAGATCCAGTCAAATCAAACCAACCCACTCCTTATGAAGCAGATTAGCTGGACTTGAACTGTGACTTTTTGCCATTATTCCTAAGTGTTTAATATCATATAAAAATACTTGAAACCCAGTATTCAGATTGCTTTAAATGCAGAACATGTCTGAAAGCTTCAGTACATCTGCAGCCTGTGGGTGTGACGGTATCCTTGACCTTCTCCTCCAGGTGATGCGCACAGGAACCAACCAGCGACCTCTTACACCTGGGCAAGGCCAGCAGAGTCAGCAGGAATCTCTAGCTGCGGCAGCTGCTGCAAACCCTGCATTGGCGTACGCAGGGATGTCTGGTTGGTAGACCATTTCATACAGCCCAACACATTTATCTTCACTGCTTGGTGCCTTTTATCAATATCAGATGTTACTACATATAGTAATATTTTAAAAAATCTTGTATATGTAGTAATTTATAATTGCTGACTCTTTTTTGTGATCTTCCATCTTCTCAGGTTATCAGGTGTTGGCCCCTGCAGCCTATTATGACCAGACTGGGGCCCTGGTGATGGGCCCTGGAGCCCGGACTGGTCTAGGTGGGCCAGTTCGTCTAGTCCAGACCCCTCTCCTCATCAACCCTGCAGCAGCACAAGCTGGTAGGCACTAGACCACCTGTCATTATTCTTACTGTGTACTGCTGCTAGTAATCTGCTAATTACTTCTCCTTAATTAGTACCAGTCAGAATACAAGTACAATTAATAAGACGTAATGAAGATGTTAAATGCAACACCCTGATAAGCAATCTGAATTGTCCCTAGCAATAACACTGTTTGTTGGTGTCTAGTCAAGGTATTGGGTACAGAGACAGTTAACTGTTGTTCTGTTCTACAAGTGAGTGAAGTCCAGGGTTTTTAAATTAATCAAATTAATTTATCATTGATGTAAATGGGTGTCACATGCACGTTTAATGAGGTTAATTCCCCAAACAAAAGTCACAAAGGAGGAAGGAAGAGTAAATCATGCTTAGGTCTGCTGACTCAGCAGAGATAAGATTAAATGGAAAAGTGGATCCACAGGAGAATAAATACTCGAATGCAGTACAGGATGCCAGAGAGTCTTACTGCTTTATATTCTGTTATATTTTGAATTGTCACCTGCTGCCTGTATTTTGTGTTTTAAAGACATTTTCACCCTAAACTGGGGCATTAAAATTCACCAGAATGCAGGAAATAAAGTGATTGACACTCAGTTTCCTCAGGGACAACTCAAAATATCTTTTATACTTACCGCCCCCAGTGTTGAAATGAAACCCACGCCCTTGCCTCACACTCTCCTCTCTCCCTCCACCAGCAGCTGCAGTGTCAGCATCTGGCTCAGGCAACAACATGTCTGGTCCTCCAGCCAACGGGCTGTACCGCTCCATGCCTCAACCTCAGCCCCAGCCGCAGCAGCAGCAGGCTCCCCCACCCAGCAGCGGCCTGCCCTCCAGCTCGTTTTATGGCTCCGGCTCGGTCCCTAACACTTCTCAGAGCAGCTCCCTTTTCTCACACACCTCTGCCGCGCCGCCACCACAGAGCTCCTCGCTGGGCTTCAGCAGTACTGGCGGCTCCCTCGGCGTCGGCCTGGGCTCTGCTCTGGGAGGCTTCGGCTCCTCTGGTCAGTGACTTTGCCACAAGCCACATGAGGATTAAAGAAACTTAACTTTTAGGAGTTTGTTTTCTCACAGTGGTTTTGTAATTTATTTTGCAGTATCCAGCTCTACCAGTAGCAGTGTATCTCGCAGGGACTCCCTGCTGGCAAGCTCTGATCTATACAAACGCGGCGGGAGCAGCCTAACTCCCATCGGACAGCCCTTTTACAACAGCCTGGGTTACTCCTCTTCACCCAGCCCCATTGGCCTCACACCGGGTCACTCCCCGCTCACTCCTCCACCTTCTCTGCCCTCCTCTCATGGATCCTCTTCCAGCCTTCACCTAGGTAAGCCTTGCACTCATGGGAAGTAATAAAAATCTTAAATTAATTTTAAGCCCATTCACTCGGCCTGGAAATTTTTTTTTTATTGCTGCAGTTTATATTCTTCGATTTCACTTTATTATCAGGCGCACAGTGTTTCACATACCTAACAGTTATAGACACCTGCCGCCATCAATACAGCAGTATCTGGTTACTCTGTAATCCTAGGTGGCCTGACGAATGGCAGCGGGCGTTACATTTCTGCAGCGCCTGGAGCCGAGGCCAAGTACCGGAGCACCGGGGGGACGTCCAGTCTCTTCAATTCCAGCAGCCAGCTGTTCCCTCCGTCTCGGCCCCGCTACAGTCGCTCCGACGTCATGCCGTCCGGACGCAGTCGCCTACTGGAAGACTTCAGGAACAACCGTTTCCCAAACCTCCAACTGCGTGACCTGCCGGGACACATGGTGGAGTTCTCTCAAGACCAGCATGGATCCAGGTGGCTAAGATGCACTCTCTGACTTAGAGATTTTAACTGTAAAGTTTAACGCAGGGAGTGAAAGTCTGACAAATTTCTTTCATCGTCACTTGTCTGTCCAGATTTATCCAGCAGAAGCTCGAGAGGGCGACCCCAGCTGAGAGGCAGATGGTGTTTGGAGAAATCTTGCAAGCGGCATACCAGTTGATGACTGATGTATTTGGAAACTATGTCATCCAAAAGTTCTTTGAGGTTCGGATTGTTTAAAGTTGATCTAGGTGTCATTTCGCTCACGTTGACTATCAAAGGCTCTTTTTTTGTGTAGCGTGTGTGCAATAGAGGTTGTGTTCTGTGTGGTTGCAGTTTGGAAGTGCAGACCAGAAGCTGGCTTTGGCGACACGTATCCGCGGACACGTCCTGCCCCTGGCCTTGCAGATGTATGGCTGCAGGGTCATCCAGAAAGCGCTGGAGTCCATTTCCTCAGACCAGCAGGTAATTGTAAGTGAGATTATTCTTCTTTTAACAATGATTTTCACTAACCTTGTTTTATTGTGAGAGTTTTTAATCGATTATCAAATCCACCACAGTGACATCTGTTAAAATCATGCCCCTGTTCCTTTATGTCTTCACCTCAGAGCGACATTGTCCGTGAGCTGGATGGCCACGTGTTGAAGTGCGTGAAGGACCAGAATGGCAACCATGTGGTGCAGAAGTGTATCGAGTGTGTCCAGCCTCAGGCCCTACAGTTCATCATTGATGCCTTTCAAGGACAGGTGGGTTTATTATCGTAAGCACTGACTCAGCTGCCGGTCATTTACATAATCTACATCTTGACTTTGTCAGAGACAGAAGTGGGAAATGTTTATAAGACCTGTACATGAACCCATGTGTTACCAATTTGCTTTGACCCGTTGCATTGTTTTAGATATGCGCAAAGATGTAATATGCAAGAGAGATGGTGCTACTGCAGAGTAGAGAATCAAACATAAAAACATTGTGATGGATAAATCTGAAGGCCAGTCGCCATTTTGACTAATTAGACCACAGAGCTCTGAACTCCACTGTAACTTTAAGTAAATCACACCCCTGTCCAGCTGGTGAGTTTGTATTTCCTAAGATGGTGAAGATACAACCTGTCCTACTCTCCCTCTGATTGCCTAGTACCCGTTGCCTTCATTGGTTGGGTTGGTTCACTTGTAGGCAAGAGGAGTAAGATGGGTAGGGTCAGGGTAAGAATATCAGGGCAAGCCAATCAAAGGCAGAAACAGGTGGGTCATGTCATTGCCATCCTAGGACAAACTGATGTGTCCAGTGATGTGTGCATATTAATTATCTATTGTCTAGTATTTAATCTCACATTCATGGCCTCGTTGTGTAGCTGGGTTTAGCTGTTGCATAGGTAACCTATAATGCTACATACAATTCTATCTGCACCTCAGTACGTCATCTTTCTTTAACAGTAAGAGGAGTGTCTGTTTGTGTACTGTAATACCTTGATACCACCCAGGCTTAGTTTGTAGCTGCCGTGGTAGCGGGCCAGTCACATGTCACATTAAATTAAAGAATGCTTGCAGCGATTGGCTGTGAGCAAAACCATACAAATGGTCTTTTGTTTTCTAGATCTGTGTTCAAAAAGGATCAAATGCAGGTATCACAAATATACAAATGCCCAGCCCTCATAGTTTTTATCCTTATGCTGACTCTTATCTATGGAGCTGAGTAATGAGGCATCTTAGTGTTACATTTTTATCCAGCTCAGTGCAGCTTTAGACCCTGATCACACAGAAGGCATTTACAAGTTGCAAACACTGCACCTTTTTATTGTTGCCAGGCAACCACCCCATCACGTCCTTACACTAACCTTCCTGTGTGATCAACCTACCATTTTTTTCACAGTAATAAGTATCTAGTTCCTTAAATGTTGAGGCAGAGGGTACTTGCTGTAGCTCCCGTTGAGGGTGAGAGGCTGTCAGTAAATAGTTTGTTGGGCACAGATAAACGGAGATCTGTGTGGGTACATGAGACCCTAAAAAAGAGGGTGGATCATGGGGAGTACCACCAGTTGGTCCAGGAGCTTCATCTCCATGATGGACGACTCCAGGCATATTCTAGGATGACTCGGAGGCAGTTTGACAACCTGCTGTCTATCATCGCGCCGAATAGCTCTGGGTATCCAGCAATTGCTACCACCAGTTTCTCCTCCATTGTTTACCAATTGTAAACTTGTTGTCATGACCACCACAGAAGGCCCAGCTCTCGAATCATCCGATTAGACAATGGGATAAGAGTTGACATGGGGCTTTTTCCACTCTGAGTCGAACTTATTTCAACTCCAGGAGTTCAGAGCACTCTGGCAAAAACACCAGGCGCCTAGAGCACAGAAACGCCAGGCATCGCAATACCAAAACAGCGAGCAAAAAGCTCCATCCTCATTAAAAACAATTACAACCAGGCACCTCCAGCTGCTTAAATGCTTTCTGTGTGATCAGGGCCTTAATAGTGATGCTATATTTTTTTTGTGAAATTACCTGTTTATTGATTAGCTCTTGTTTTTACCTCCCTCCGCAGGTGTTTGTGCTCTCCACACACCCCTATGGCTGCAGAGTCATCCAAAGGATTTTGGAGCACTGCACCCAGGAGCAGACTCTGCCCATCCTGGAAGAGCTGCATCAGCACTCTGAACAGCTGGGCCAGGTGAGCACATCTGTCTCCAATCTGTCTTTATTTCTATGCCTATGTTGATTACAGATGTTTATGTTTGTTAGACGTGATGGACCATTGTTGTTGAGACGTGTGCTTGTCTTGTGTATTTGCATGTCTCCTTCATATTTGAGCATTTCATATTTTCAGCTTGTCATTGTTCCTGTGTAGTTGTGGTCTGCTAAGTGTAAAGTGTAAAGGATGACTGTATTTGTACTGTTAGCTGTCATTACATCTGACCTATGTGATTATTGAAACATCCACCCTGCCCCCTCACTTATTCCATCTAGAAATATCAAGGCGTATCATTGGAGATGACACCCAAAACATATTATACAGTGTCCCGCGATGCACTGTTCAAGGTCAGAGCAATTTGCCTCTCTCTCGCGGATGTCCCCGTGCTCCCTTCCTCTTTCCCTTTTTTAATCTTTTCTTTTGTAAAGAATCTAATTTAACATTTTAGATAGATCTCAAACTCCCAGTTTCCGACTACAGGCCTTCTCCTAACCCACTGAGCCGCCTCTTTCTCGCCTTTTCCCCCCCTTTTGCTTTATGTCACAGAGGATTCACATGGCACATGCTTCCCTGCTGTCTGATGATTCCTCTCTTTTGCCTACAGCATCTCCTGATCAATCTGTTTTTCTGTTTTCATCTTCTTGATTTCATTGTAATTGTTTTCTAGAAGCTCCCCAAGAGTTTGAAACTAAAATGTTCACAAGTATTGCTTAAATCATCTTGAGTGCTTGGCTTCTAGTCAAGTCCAGGAGCAAAGTAAAGCAGGTTCATGTTAAAACAGATTGACAGGAAATGGATTTGAAGGCAAATACTACCAAATTAAAGGTGGAGGTCACGTTACCAACCCAACAAGTTACTATGTTAACAAGATCAGAGTGATGTTAATTTGTTGCTTGGTCAGGTGAGTTCCTGTCTCCATCTTGTCACACTAAAATTACACCCATAACTGTCTATCACCCATTTCTGAAGGGGCAAAGATGCTATTGGTTGTGTTGCCTGGTCGCCAACACTCCAAACCAGCAGCATCTGTTTTGTCTGACCTTCCGCAGTGATGACGTAAGGGTATTTGTAAGACAACAAATGGGGGTGTCACTCATTCGTCTACCTATCATTGTAGAGATGCATGATTATCTCACACCAATTAAGACCAATGGTGAAAAGTAGTGCATGAGTATCGATCAGAGTAAAGGGTGTCGCACGGATCCTTTTTGTGATTTGATCAGTGTTGAAATGACCTCGAGTTAATACTTCCACTGCCTTCCTGCAGGATCAATACGGAAACTACGTCATTCAGCATGTTTTGGAGCACGGCAGACCGGAAGATAAGAGCAAGATAGTCGCAGAGGTCCGCGGGAAAGTTCTTGTCCTCAGCCAACACAAATTTGCAAGGTAAGCTATGTTTTAATGCAGCAACAGAGACGAAGACATCACTGAGATCTACCTGATGCTGACAAAAGCTGTTCCACCAAAAGTTAAGCAGGATTTTCAGTCCAAGGAACTACTTTTCAAGAAACATTCCTCAGCCTAGATATTGAAAAAATGGTGGTTGATGCTGTCCCTTCAAATCTTTGTTATACTCGTGCTGCAAACCGTATGCCGTAGCCTTAATAGAGACAGTTTCAAACACAAGTACACAAATCAGCTTCACTATAACTCGCAGCATTCACAGACAAACACTTGTATTTGTGGGAAAATTGTCCAGATAAAGACAACATACTAATGTTTTTAGCACAAGCCTATGGCATTTTACATTGTATAAATTAGCCTAGCGGCTAGCAGACTTTTCCTCCTCTCATATGAAGCCAGGGACAACAGTGCCATTTAACAAAGGTAACGTTACACAATTTGGTTCCATAACAGCTCACAAGGTGCAGCGACAAAACAACTGCCTTATACTAAACACGTTTTCCAAACAAATACAACATGCTAATGTTATTAGCACAAGCCTATGGCATTTTACATTGTATAAATTAGCCTAGTGACGAGGGGAGATTTCCTCTGCTCATATGAAGCCAAGTATAAATCCCTGAAGGATAAATTACACACAAAACTTAAAATGCAATTTTAGTGGAGGCTTTACTGTCTTCACAATTTATTGTTTCTTACCTGTGAAATCAAAGTAAATAAAAGTTTTGTTTCCACTGAGGGAAATGCTTTCAGCTTACGAAAACAGACAGGAGGTCTGCCTCGCAGCAACATGTAGTTACATTTCTAGGGAGGTGCACGTGAGGTAATGGCGTAGGCTCCATGTGGACGCGGAGCCTACGCAGTAGCTACTACATCTATTCAATGCAGAAGTATAAATTCTGCCTAAGCCCCAGCCCCAAAGTTCCTGTACTTTTGGATTGTACTACCTCCCAGTCAAGGACCTTTTGGGTGAACTGATACCCCCAGAACTTAATTTAGACCCTGATCCCTGCAGTGGAAATGCAGTGAGTTTCTCAAAAGGACTCTAGTTCCTGGGTAAAGTTCCTGTGATCCAAAAGGGCCTAAAGTATTCACCTGTTCACTAGGCTTGGGCGATTGGACGAATATATCGCCAATCGCCCATCGGCTGAGTCCATCACGGTTGGTTTCATTTTTGGCGATTTTTTTGGGCGATTTTTGTCATTTTATTTTGCTAAATTAATGGTCTGTCTCCACAGAATTAAACTCGGTACATA